>NC_092422.1:5411609-5714639 GCF_036169615.1 Heliangelus exortis
CATCCTGCTGTCAATGGAAGCAGACAACTGTGCTCTGTGGATGATCACAGTGTGCCTGGCTGATGGATTGAAAAGTCAATATAGAACCTATAAAAACATTTCAAACTGAACATTGTCCTTGTTTCATACAACCAGTGCACTGGAGTAATTGGAAAATTTACTTCTAAAAGCTATTAACACAAATGATACATGTAGTGAAATTGACTGGAAATAAATTAAAATAAGATTAATTTTTTGTATTGACTGTGACAAATGTACAAATTCCATACATGATGATGATTATGATCCCTATACAAAGAAAACTATAACCAAGCATGCTGCAAAGGCCACTGCCATTAGCAGTGCCCTCTCCATTGATTGCATTGAACCTTCCCTGAGAAGCCCAACAGTAGGTTTTTTAGGAAATAGATTGTGGTGCTTAAAGAGACCAAAATTTCCCTTTGATACTTCACAAAAGAAATAGTATGATTGCAAATGTAAGCATCTAGGTTAAGGTCCTTAATGCCAAGAAATCAAGAGGACCACTCATGATTTTTCTTTTTCTTTTTGGCTTAAGTTTTCCACATTAGAGGGAAGCTATAAGAAAATGATGCTTGTGCTACATATGCATGGCATGCAGGGAGCTTTTTGGTTTTAGAAAGCTCTTTCAGTAAAGAGTATTAGCAATATTATTTATAATATTAGCAATATTATTTAGCAATAAAAATCAAAACCAAACCAAAACAAAAAAAACCCTCAACTCTTTACACAATACTGAAATGCTGTGAGTGTGCACAGCACCGTGCAGTTGCATAGGAAAAAATTAACTGGACCCTGTTACATTCCAAAATAGAGGATTGCAATGTTTTTTCTATAAAGATACATTCTACATGATGCAGCTTGCATGTATCAGTAAAGTTTGTTTTTCCTATAGGCACATAAAATACCAAGAGAGGAAAGAAAGGAATGATGCTGGAGATAGAATCATAAAATCACAGAATGATTTGGGTTGGAAGGGACCTTTAAAGGTCACCTGGTTCACCCTCCCTGCAGTGAGCAGAAACACCCTCACCTGGATCAGGTTGCTCAGAGCTTTGCTGAGTCTCACCTTGAGTATCTCCAGGGATGAAGCCTTAGCTACCTCCCTGGGCAACCTGTTCCATTGTTCCACTATCTACATGGTAAAGAACTTTTCCCCAGAATCCAATCTAAATCTACTCTTCTCTAATTTAAAACCTCTGCCCCTTGTTCTGTCACTACAAACCCTTGAAAAAGTCCCTCTCCAACCTTCCTGCAGGCCCCCTTCAGTGACTGGAAGGTCACTATTGGTCTCCCCAGAGCCTTTTTTTCTCCAGGCTGAACAACCCCGTCTCCCTCATCTTGTCTCCATAGGATAGGTGTTCCAGCCACCTGATCATTTTCATGTCCTCCTTCAGATTAGATAACTGAAAGCCAGCTTTGTACAATGTATGTCCAAAAGTGCTAAAGATTTCCATCAAATGTTGTGGTTTTCCTAGAAAACAAACTGAGAAAAAACAGCTAAAAAAGTGTTAAAAAGTATATTTGGAAATTAAGATTCTGCTTCTCACATTCTTTAATACTTTACATTCCAGTATAAAATTAATTATGTAAATGATATGTGTAAATTTTGTCAGATCATAATATTTTATTGAGTCTATTGTCTTCCTTCTTTTCAGAATAGTTCACAATGCTTGAAATCACTGCCAAGGCTCCAACTTTCACAATAAATCAGGATATCTTGTGATAATGCTCTGGACATGGATGGAAGATGCAATTCTTAGTACTTTGTCATTTTTTTCAGTGTCTCAGCACTTAAAGAAGTTGTTATCTTAAGCTATTCAGCTTCCCACATGACAAAGTACATGGTACATTTGAGTTTTTATCCACAGATAGATCCAGTGAACCAGTACAAGAACATATTTCAACATTTAAAAACTGTCTAAAGTAGCAAAGTAATTTTAATGGGTTTAAAATTAGTCACCAAGATGGTAGAATCAGACTTTCCCACTAAAATTTCATGCAGCTGACATTTGTAACTGATCCTGCTGATAACCAGTGCCTTTGAGATCCCAATAAGTCATCTGAGAAAAAGTCAATCTTTTTACAAAAGTGTCCTATGAGCTCCATCCTTCAGGACTGCCAGCCCTGTAGAGAAGATTTCTTTTAAAAGTTGCACTGTGCTTTCAAAAAACCTAAAAATGAACAATACCAGAAACGTATGTTCTTAGGTGCCAATTTCCCCAGCTCTAATAGAGATAATAAAGTGAAAAGTGAAAAAGATAAGGTAATTACCACTACTCTTTCTTAGCTTTTAAAGCAGGTTATGAAGGTACAGTGTACGGCCTATTCCATTTATTAGAGTGACTCTAAGTCAGAAGAAGCAGCCTATATTTCTTGCATGTACAAATATTTAGGTATATTTTATACTTTTTGGAAGCAATATAACACTTTGTAAGCAATGATACATTTCTACATTATGGTTAGAACTCGGTCCCAGTTATATCAGTGGGATTACAAATTCAATGTCCTTGGCATACTGGTCTGGAGCCCTTGCTCAGTAAAACCAAGAGAAAGTTAAGGTCATAAGTAAGAAAAATCTTTTTTTTAAATCAAAGACTTTCAGTTGTCATAAAGTAGGATCACTGCATACTGCATTGAGAAAGGGACAAGGAAAGAGGGAGATGAGACAGTGAAGGACCAGCCCAGATCCTGTGTTCAAGAAAGCACTGGAGAAGTAATAAAGCTTTTGTTTAGTAAATGAATCAATTTGCCAATCACTCCTGCACAGTTAGTAGTGTTCTCAAGGGAAACCTGCATATACAAAGTTATCCAAGTACTAATGTAGTGACAAACACTTCACATTTGTTTGACCCCCAAGTTGCCCAAATGTTGTATTAGAAACTCTCCAAGTCTAGAGACTCCTTTTTTTATTTTGTGGTAAAGGTTTTATTGGCCCAATTTCTTGCTTTCCCAAACATGTTTAATAACTTCTGAGTTTATGAACACTGAAAATATACTTAATGACCTAAGACAGCAATTTAAATAACAGTTTTAAACTTTAGCCTGCTCTTTACCATTTCTTAGCAATTTAATTGAAGCCTTTGTACCTCATTAATTATTAAATGAATGTATTTTCCTTACAAGTTGGAGCCGTACTTACTCGGTCTACAAAATTCTAAAAATTGCAGCTACTTTGGACATAATAATAAAAAGAAGGCATGAAGTCCAGAGCTAACCAGCTGCTTTAAAGTACAAGTATTTTCAGGTGAGCTTGTGTGGTCACCTCTGGTGATCAAGAAGCCTCCATATTAAGGATGAGGTGGGTCTTGATTTTAAGAACTACAGTTATTTAACTTGTGTGTGAAACAAACCCTCAGCACAGGTAAGAGGAAAAGGTAAATATATGTTCACAATAAGAATTCAAAAGTAAATATATAAAACAACTTTATTTCTGAGACTGAAAATGGTCCTTTGCATTGAATCTGCTCCAGTGCAGGAGTATTGTGTGGTCATCATATGTAGCAATAATTTTCAAACAGAGTAATTGTGAAAAGGGCATAAAGACTGTTTAGTAGGGTTGTACTACCTGGCTGAAGAATGAATAGATTTCTCAGCTCAGTGCTGTAATTTTGAGAATTTTCATTGAAGATGAGCAAGCCTCTGAAAAAAAATTGCACAAACACCTTTAGATTCAATTTTTTTTAATGTATTTGATGTGGTTTTTTTCTGGAGAAGCTAGAAAATCTCTGCAGAAAACATTCTTTACAGGTTTTGCAGTTACTTAGGTGAATGACTGACTGGTTTAGGTATGACTTTGATAGGAAAAGAGAATAAAAGAAAAGCTGGAGCTAGGAAGACATGGTTTCTCCATCCTGTAAAACCCTGGTGCAGCTGTGTGAGTTTAGTGACAGTGTTAATGTTTGGAGTCTATAAGAATTGTGTATTCAGCTCTGTAATATACTGAAATTATTTTTAATCTTTTTTTCCTTCAGAAATAGTTCTACAGCTAAAATGAAGGATTAAGATGGGAGGACAGATATGTTATGCAGACAATGTCCTCTCTTGACAACTGATACTCCTTTCCCAAAATACTCATTTAGTAAAATGTACTATATAGTGACAAAAAAATTCCTGTAGGAATGAAAAATGCAGAAAAAAAATTAATTCCCTGAACAGTTTTTAACTGTTAAATTTCTATCCTATAACAGACCTAGAAGTTCCCAGGCCACTGTATACAGCTTTACCTAAGGGGCATGAACTAACTTTTACACTTTAATAACATCCTAAACACCCTTTGAGATCACAGCTTCATTCTGTCAGGCATTGAACTAACACACAGCTGGAAATACTTCCCAACCCAGAAACCATATACTCCAAACAGAAGGAGAAATAAGACCAAAACCACAGAATACATCATTACTGTCATATAGCAAGTCAGCTGTGGAATTGGGACAAAAGCCTGTTGTATCAGGCCAGAGCAAAAGACTTATACCCTTTTACAGGACATGTAAAAAAGGACATATACTACACAACAGCCCAAACCAGTGCAGCTGCACAGCAACACTTCTTTAGACACAGTCACCCACTCTCTTGTGCATCATGGAGTTCCTAAACCACAGGATTATTTAATATCCCAGCATTATTATTATTTTTCTTCAATAAATGAGTGCAAGTGAATTCTTTTAAAGTCTATGTAACCTTTAGATTCATGTTCTCAGTACCTGGATGGGTACTGCATGAGCAAGACTGCTGTAGAAGGGAGTGCTGTATCATCCTGGGACAGCCTGAGAGGTAGGACTCTGCCTGCTGGGAGTTGATGATTTTTTCCTTTTCTTCAAGTGTTACAGAAAGCACCTCCTTGGTAGTACTTGATGTGATGATATGGTCAAGGATCACACTTCTACTGTGGTTGATGCTGAATCTTTTGATATTTAAAGAGTATCTGGAATATTTCCCAGTCTATACATCTGCCCATCCACTTTAGATTTTTGCAAGTAAGGTTTCATTGGGATACTACAAGGATGATTAAGAACTTTCATACCAATACTACAACACTTTCATTCTCTGTCAAACCACCACGGGCCATACTTTAAAGAAGATCAGGCAGATGGCTGGATGGTCAACAAATATACAATAAAACACTTCTTCTAGATATTTGCATTTTAACATGTGCTAGTGTTTATCCATCTGTAGAACAAGCCACCTGACAGTTGTTTGAGTGATATGACTGGCTAAGCATTTCTAAGTACTCTGTAATAACAACAACCATAACACTGCCAAAAAAGCAAAAACCTAAAAACCTGTATATAGCATATGCACACTGATGGCAAAAAGTTTTCACAAATTTTCACTTTTCACAAAAAATGAAAATCAAGTCTCAGAAGAAAGCAATCTTCTTTTGCCAAAATATTTATTTATTCATGGCATGCACTATTTACCCAATTCAGAAACCCATCCACCACTGCTACATTACAAAATTTGCTGACAAGATGTAGAAAAGGCTATAACACTGTAACGTCAATGCAATTGCTTCATTGCAACATTAAGGCAGAAGTGCATGCATACATTTTCAAAACTAGTTATATAGCTGATTGTCAGCAACTCATTCTCTAGAGTTTCTGCTGCATATCCTTCATTCAATTAACCTCGGAGCAATCAACATTTGGAGGCAAATGTAAAAATAAAATCCTTGCATCAGGCAATGGAACATTTGTTTGTAATCCAGGTGTCTAGGGTAGTAATGATTCCTCATCAGAAAGATCTACATGCCTGAAATCATTAATGGACTTGTGATATTAGGTCATCCTCCCTTTTGTATTACAGATTAGGTGCCTGTACAGGGCTTTAAAAATCCTCCCAGTTCCTTTTTTGGAAAGAATTTTATGAATTCTCTCCCTGGCCTGTTTGAATGCACTTTGAAACTTTAAAAGCAGGAACAATTTCTATTTGTAGTGATAAAGTTTGGTATCTGTATTCATAAAATCAGGAGCATTTTTATTTCCAGTATTTTTTCCTCGGTGCTTCACCATTTCCAGTGATATAACTGATCCAAGTGATGATGCAATACCTAAGTGATGTGTAATCAAGGAAATTTTTGGAGTAGATGGTGTATAGTGGTATTAGCAGCTTCTTTCAAGGGCAAACATTGTATATTAATCTAAGTAAGTAAAGCACAGATGTATTCCTCTGAGATCCCCCCTACCTTTGGTATTCTTCTTGGGATGCTATGTCCCAGAGCATAGTCTGAGATCCTTTGTTTTAGAGTAGAAAAAAACCTTATTCTTTTGTGCACACATTTTTGGCACTAACAGAACATGCAAATATTGATGAGCTGATGCTCCCTGACAAACTCAGGACACTTCTACCTATTCCTCTTCAGATTAAATTGAAAATAAAATGAACATTGTTGTTCTCCAATTACACTTTCTTTCGAGTAAGAAACATTGCAGGCAGAAAAATGCCTAAGAGACATGTATTGCTAAAAGCTGAATTCCTCCACAGCAGTCTGCAAAACAGATGCTAGGCTTTCTCCAGTGACATCAAATCAAACACAGTGCATACAGGTTCATTTGGATATGCATTCCTATGTTCTTTGATATAGAGGCCTTGTGCCAAGAATGAGAACAATTCAACTGCCAAAAGCTGGCACCCACAATGCATTCAAATGAAATCTTAAGAAGCAGAGGAAAAATATAAAGTTAATTCAAGGCATACAGAATGCTCATAATTATTATAGGCTTTGCCCACTCTTGCAGTCTTCTTAGCTATAAATCTCTACCAGTTGTTTCTTTTCTAAGCCCTACTATGTATTATTCATTATACAACTCAAAGTCTCCAGTCAGTATGTTATTATGTTTGAGAACTATGGTGATGATTTTCCTTAACTCTGAATTCAGAGGAATGGGGGGGAAAAGACTTGATTGCATTGCCAAATTTATTGCAGTTGGGAGACACAGGAAGGATACAGTCACTTTATTTCTTTTCCTCCCAGTTTTGGACCATTCCTGCCAAACTGTGAGAGCAAGATTATGCAGCTGCTAGAGCTTCACAGTCAGAGGGAAGTCTCTCTGCATTTTCATTCAGCACATTCCTGTCAGCAGATGCTCAGCTTGGTACATTTTATGTTGTGCAAATCAAACCACAACAAACAGGTCTTAAATAGAATTACCTGTTTGGCAACTCCACTGGAGAAGTCTTTGGTTACCAGCAATTTCTATACTTCTTATCTCTACTCAGCCCAAATAAAGAGTTTTGGTGTGCTGCTTGCCAAAATCAAGCCCAGGTAAGTCTGAAATAGCAGAGATGTAATTCTCTGAAATGGGGGCCTTAAAATGAACATAGTATAATAGTAGTTTGATACTAATGTTATTCTTACATTGAAAAAGAGCAACAATCTGAAGAATTAAAAAATCTGAGGTCTGATACAGCACAAGAGAACAAAATCTGAGGTCTTATACAGCACAAGAGCACAATGGTCAAGGGCTGAAAATGTCTACACTTTCAATTTTTGCATTAAAGATGCTGCAAGAAACGTTCCATTTTTGTAAGTCCTTGCTCAATTCAAATAAATTAATATTCAAGTAAGAGTTTTCCATGTAACTACCTCATACATAATGCACACAAAAGCACTTCAATGAACATCTGAATTCTACTTTACTGTCATTCTCTGTTAAAGAGAGAAAGAAAGAGAGAAAGAGAGAGAGAGAGAAAGAAAGAAAGAAAGAAAGAAAGAAAGAAAGAAAGAAAGAAACAAACAAACAAACAAACAAACAAACAAACATCACTACCCTCTCTCCCTGAATATTAAAGAAAAAATAACGAAAAAACCCACCTTGCTAATGCATATAAGTGAAGAAAAGGGAAGACTCAGAAGTATTTCTAAGACTTGCAGTGCTGGTTTTTGGCCATAAAGACATTGGCAAAATACAACAGGGAAAGCAGCCCAATATTTTTTTTACAAGCAAACTTTCTGTATAAGGGCAGAAGCTCTATAATGGCCCAACTTCATCCATACCTTCAAAGTGTTAACAGAGTCCCTGCAGTTTTAACCCAAGACAAATATCAGTCTTCCAAACGATACCTGTGAGGCTGGTTGAGGCCAGGGACATCCAGAGATGTCCAACACAGCCAAGAGATCTGCCCCTTCCTTTTAGTACAGATCCCCCAGGAGCTCTCCTCGGACACTCTTAAAGACACCTACATACACACAAGTGGACTCAGATGAGTGTTACAGCTGGGCAATGCTCATAATCCTGTTATCAAATGCAGTGAAATTTGTTCAGTAAATCTGAAAATGATATGTTCTGTGCATATACCAGCAAACAGAATCAGATTTTGAGTCATACATGTATGGAAGGGAGGGGAAAAAAAAAGATAATATGAGTGTTTGAATTAATTTCAGACTCAGAGAGCCTCTATTAAATTTCTTCAGGAAAGTCAGGTATTTAAAATAATTAAAAGCACATTGCAAACTTTCCAAGTTGCATTCGTTTACTGATTTCACAAACTACTCCAAAGAACTTGTTAACGGAAACTAATTGGAACAGGGTCCAGCTTCTTTTATAATTTCTGAAGTCACTGAATGAGCATGAAGCAGCTCCCATTTAATGTGTCTGATTAAAAAGGGCACTTTTTCTTGTTGTTTTCATTGGAGTGGAAACGAATTGTTCTCTGTCATGCACCAGTCTGTTCCCTTCATTTGATAAAGCAAAGGATTAGACAAATTTAGTCAAGGAGTCTTGAGGACTCGTCCCTCTCTCTATTCCCTTCATATCATGAGGTGAACCACTGTAATGATTATGAGACCTCTTTTCAGTTTTTTTATTAAGTTAATTAATTGGACTGTCAGGCTGGACAGAATTTGTCCCAGTCAATTCTTCAGTAAATTATTTTCACGGAAGTATATTCCTTATTCAAAAGGAGGATGCAAATTAAGTGTCTTAAAGAAGAGCTCAACACAGAATGCAAGAAACTATTTTATCTGTGGAAATCCCTTTTTTCATGACAAAAATAAAAAGTGTGGGGATGAAAGTCTTGTTTTTGGTTTTTGTTCTTTTTTTTCCTGTCAGACAAATGACCTAAATGTTAACGACTGTGTGAAGTGTGAGGAAACTCCTGGATTTATCTGACAATGCACTGTACCAGTGGTGATGTCTGCACAACTGTACAGGTCAGGTCTAAAAAATGTGAGGTTTTAATCAAGACAATTCAGAAAATCTACAGCAGAATGAACAAGTAAACATGGCCTTCAGGTATGCTGTTTATACACAAAAGCCACATGCTGCAAAGAATGTTGGGGAAGAAAACACTTTGACACAAATTCTGCAGCAGAATTCACCAGAGACATAATAAATCTGCTTTTAGTACCTGTGCATTTTTTAAATGCTCTGAGGTCTCTGAAGTCCTCTGCAGCCAACTTGGCTCTGTGTCCTCACAGCTTTGCTCTGTATCACCCTCTTCCTGCACATAGGCCTTGGAAACACAAATCACAAGGCTGAGCCTGCACAGGAGCTTTCAGCCTGACTCAAAACCTAGGAGACAAACCTACAAAAAAGCCAAAATCACTAATATTAGCAGGAATGTGTAAATATATGCCATTATATCACAGCAATCACTGCTTCTGCACATCACCTTTACAATATGGAATAGGTGATTAGGCAGTGCTGAGAGAAGAAAAAAAAAACAACACCTTTTTTTTTTCCTTCTGAAGAAGACTAGAGAAAAAGGGGTGAGTAGAATAGAAAAGTATAGCCAAATGTAGATGCTGCAAAAGGAAATAAACTATTTTTTTCCCCTTGTTTGTTTGCTTTTCCCCAGTAAAGAGCCTGAAAAATGTGTGAAGTTGTGGCTGCCCCACTCCTGGAAGTGTTCAAGGCCAGGTTGGATGTGGCTTGGAGCAACCTTGTCTAGAGTGAGGTGTCCCTGCCCATGCAGGGGGGTTGGAACTGGATAATCTTTAAGGTTCCCTCCAACCCAAACCATTCTATGATTCTATGACATCTTTTTATGATATCCCTGCAGGTAAATCAATAGGTGGTTGTGTTTCTGGGAAACAAACTACACCTTCTGGTAAGAAAAATCTCTGCCATAATTTTTCACTTCCTGAAAAAGAAGCAATTGCAGGTCCAAGAAGTGTGGGCACTCACAGAAGCAGCAAGAAGCATCGTGTTATTTTAAGATGTGAATTGCCTGTGGCAGAGATGTGGGACCTACCAGTTAACATACCAAGTATGAATTAAAAGGACTTAATATTATTTTTGCCAGAATGCCTTAATATCAGCATGATTTGATAAATCACTTGCTCCCCTTAAAATAAGAGGTCTTATGTGAAGTTTAAAGACTGAAGTTACTCCACTGTGTCAAAGGTACTTAGAATATCACCTCTTCCCTTTCTTGCAGCTTATTAGTATTCCAGGCACTGACTCCTGGAGACAAGAAGTCTGCAATATTCAAGCTGACTCGTTTCTAACAGGACTAAAACTCAAGCTTTCTAGGAGCTCTGAGTGCTTTTGTCTCCTTGGAGATGAAGCGACCACTGGACCACCAAGCTGAGCTCCTGTGACCCCAATCTAAACAGCTGTCACACTTTCCAGCAAGAAGAGGCTGAAAGCAGAGAGAAAGATGTAGTAAAGCAACGCCATATGTCCCCAAACACTCCTGACATTCTTCATCACTTTTCAGGAAACTTGGTCAAAAAATGCTCAAATGCTTTGTGGTTTGCATTTGCAAAATTACTTCACTGCATGCATCAATCCTGGCAATTGGATGATGTTTCATTGAATGTGTTTGGCTACTGTTACTCACCCTTATTTTACTTGGGAAGACATCTCAAGTGTGAACATGCTTCTCTTTGCAGTTTTTTTTTCTGAAATTTTTCAGAAATGCATCTTCCATGACTTTAGCTGATCAAATTTATTTGTTGGGTTATATTAAAAAAAAAAAAAAAAAAAAAAAGACCTTGTATCTCATACTCTCCCCACAAATGGCTTTTCCCCTTGCCTTAAAAGTGTGAACAGAAGCCAGAGCTTAACCAGCTTTTCCAGTTCAATATTCCTAGGTACCAGTTCTGCAACTCATCATCTGCTAGTGAGATTCCTTCTGTGAGAGCCAGTAACACTTTTCTGTCCTTGTCTTTGATTCTCCTCACCTGACAAATTATCTCATAAGTGATTGTTCTATTTTTTGCTCTTCAGACCCCCCAGTAAATAGGGAGCAGATCCCCGACAGTGTGTTGGGTCATGCATGAATGTCACACCTGACATTCCAAGTTGATTGTAGGCACCTCTGGGCAACTTCAGCTCTTCCTCATGTGAGATGGAATAGCTTGCAGCTTTTAGATGGTTTGGATATTTCTCTTCCAAACCAGCCAGAAGGAGGAAAATGGTCTTTGCTTAAAAAAATGAAAGGCTCTTAAACCCCCCAAAAGAAACCATGTCTTCATACAATCACAACCCAAACTGTGCAACATTAGCAACAAGCTGTGATACTGTATAACTTAAAGTGCACTGGTGCTGTCTTCTTCTTAGTTTCAGGGGGGATTTTTCCTAAAAGGGTCTTCCCAGCACACACTTGAGGGCAATAAACCCGAATGAGTTTTCAGTAATAAACCAGTGGGCTATGGCTTGTGTTGCATTTAATCTCTCTTGCATTTTTAATCTGTTCTTAGGGCAAATTTGACTCTTAGACCTTCTGTAATTCCACCGAAATCAATTGGGCTGCCTGATGAGCAATTCAAAGCTGAATTTAAACCTCTGAGACACAAGTGATCCCTAACTAATTAACCTACAAACATTATTGTGCATTGACAGTTTGCCAAAATATAGTCTGTACTGAAGATCCAAATCTATCAACATTTGAGAAGCTTTCTCTTTCTTGGTTAAAACTGAATTGTTGAGTATAAGCCTTCTCCCAAAATCAGTGTTGAAGTGAACCAGAATAGATGACTGAAACATGAAACAACAAATGGCAGAATGGCAACTGCCAAAGCAGTTAATAAACAAAACCATGGAGGCTTTGTTTTCCTTGCCACAGGTCATAATATTTAAACATGGCAAATATGAGACCGTTACTTTTCTGAAAATAGAACTTATCACCGAGCAGGAGGGTTTGTGTTCGTGGCATTGCAATTCCTTACAGCACAACTTTGAACAGATGTGACCCTCACCAGTCCTAAAAACTTGTTATAAACTTTGACAGCAGACCTGCTTTTTCTCAGCACATGCACTGTATTATCAATAAGGCCATATGCATACATACAGATATACATATATGTGCATACATATGTATATATATCTATACAGACTCAGCTTTTGAGGAAAGATCACGGAGAGCTTCCTTCAAAGGCAATGATGCTACAGGAAGCATTTTCACAGGCAATACCTGATTTTGCAAAAGGGTCTCCTCTCTCTTATGAAGTAATTTTGCATAGGTGTTTAAAAGGTAAAGGAGAGGAAAACGAAACAGCATTTTCAGAATTATTTATTTAGTATGACATATAGTATGAGGCAACAGACACTTTGTCGTAAAAATATTTCCAGTGACTGCTCTTTTGAAATGGTGTTAAAAAAATAGCTGCAAAGTGCTAGGGTTTTTTTTTTTTTTTATAATATTCATAATTCCACTTTATATGAAGATCTCACTTCTTTTAAAGTGCTATGTACTTGGTCAAAAAAAGAAACAATAAAACCATTTCTGAATACTACCCACTTCATCCCTTTGAGCAATTCCCTTCAAGACAAACCCATTTCCAGCATTCACATTCAGATCCATCACTCACTTTTTTCAGTTTTGACTCTGCTGTTCAAAACAGAATTATTATATTTTAATTCACAGAGATGAGGATACCATTTGCAGCTGTTAAATATTCCGTAAGTGCTCAGTATGCAAATTGAACACCAGTAACCTATGTTCTTGTTATATTTAATTTCTCAAGTTGTCTTTGGGTATGAACAATGCAAAATGATTCCACTCTTCCTATTCAGCAACTTTTAACTAAATTTCACCATCTGGAAATTCAAAACTTTTGAACATTTGGGAAATCTAATAAACTTGTACCCTTTTTTTAAAACTTTTTTTTTTCCCCTCATAAATAACAATTTTCTGAAAGCTCTCCAGGTTCTCAGCTGTGACTTTTTATTTATTCAAATGGAGAGTGAGCCAAAAAATCCCATTCTGATTTAAACTCTGATTTGACATACACCCTGTGTCATACCTCATATCAAATAGGTCTTAAAAAAAATTCTGTTTTTTTCCTTAAGGAAATCTCTGACAAATAAGAAGAGAGGAAAAATAAATAGTTATTGCAATTCAGTCATAATGATATGGTTCAGAGGTTGTCCAGCTGTTCTTGCTCAAACTTTACAACAGGAATGGATCAGAACAAATAACAAAGGAATACTATTTTTGTTTTAAAATACCCTTTTTAAAGCAGATAACTGTCTCAGTAATATTTGAAGCTCGACAATTTTAGAACTCAATGCAAATAGTTTGAATTTTGGTACTATATAAAAATAATAGAACAAAATTATCATCTACAATTGTACGAATTTTTTATTTTTATTTTTTTTATTTTGTATCATTGATTTACATCTAAACTTTACATCTAAAATTAAGGAGAATAGGTTTAGAGAGGATATTAGGAAGTTCATTCATGAAAGGAACAGATTTCCCAAATAGTTTGTGGATGCCCCTTCCCTGGAGGTATTCAAGGCCAAGTTGAATGAGGCTTTAAGGAACCTTGTATAGATGAGAGGTATCCCTCATTCTATGATTCTATGATTTATCTTACATTCTTAACTTGAAGTGCTCTACCTATATAATAGTTCATTAGTATATCTTTCTTTATTTCTGATACTCTGATGCAACGATTGCACTAATGCCAAATGTTGCCATTTAAAATATTCTTACTAATTTGAGTTTTGTCCCCAGAACTGAAAAGGGGAACTAAAAAAAAAAAATAATCAGGGGAAGACTGTTAATACGGTTTTACAAGAGTATTAAATTGAAATAAAATATTTACATGGGATAAGCAATGCTTTTGATACACCGGACAATTTACATTACAAGAAGGAGCAACTAATCTTCCACATGTTCTGGTTTATAATAGCAAAGCATGCACATACCAATGGAAGGGAACAGAGTTTTCATTATGAAACTATTTAAAAATAAATGTATGAATATAAATGATCTATTTGTATCCAAGCTCCAGTAGATCTAAAATGAAAGCCCAAATGCAAGATGGTGTTGAATTATGTTGTTGTGTTGTATTGTATTGAAGATCTGATTTATGTTGGGGTTTGGTACTAGAACTATTCCCAGTTTTTGAGTCCTGAATAATAACAATCTCAGAGTAAAAATGAAGATTTCTGCTTACTTAAATGGCTACTTCCTTAATTTTCTTTTTAACAGTGTTGCTGATACCAGTTAAATAAAAGTAAAATTTTTAAAAAAAGTAAAAATTAAAGTAAAATTAAAAGTAAATTAAAAAGCAATTCAGAGATATTCAGGTATTTTAGAAATAATGAAAAAAAGAATGATATTATTCAAAGAAATTTCATAGTACCATATGTCTTCAGGACGAGCTACAAGCATATTTGTACACTAAGTGATTTCTCAGAGTATATAGTAAACATATATTTATACATGTACATGGACACACGTATTCTTTATATCTATTTATATAAAATATATATTTATACTCTAATTTGCTGTTATGTTATAAATGTTATAGAAACTAAGTTTCTACATCCAAAAATGCTCCTATTGTTTTCTTTCTCTTGCTTGCATGAAGAGAACAGTCAACCTGGCATTCATGGATGTTTTCACAAAGCAAGGATACAGGAGTACAAAGTAAAAACCATTTGCTTTGCAACGTTAATTCTCTCTATTCAATAGGATTGTCACAAGCAATTTTCTTTTGGAACCATTAGGCAATATGGCAGGGTAATTGGACTGTTGATGATTTGGTGTAAAATTTTAATATTTTCTTTAGCTGATCCAGCTTCTAACTGATGAAAAACTACCCAAGGTCTCTGTAGTTTCACTGCTCAACTGTTATTTAAGTTTACAGTCACTATACTGAAAGACTGGTCTTGTACAGCATTTACCCAGCTGTTTACCAGAAGATTTTCACAGTCACAGGTGTAAACCTCCAACATTTGCCTAACACCACTTTCCAAATATGGCCTAGGATCCAAATGCTGCCTGGAATGGACAACAGTAGTTTTTTTCCTTATGTTTTGTAAGATAGCTTTTCTTTCACTTGGGCCACTTACTCTTGATACACTCTTAGCCTTGAGTCTTCAGCCAATATTTTCATTTTATTTATTTATTTTCTAAATGGCAAAGCCTCAAGCTCTTCAATAAACACTTCTCAGTTGAACTCTTTACCCCTGTGGCTAGTAAAGCTGGGCAGACAGGGAGCTCCAACGCCTTCTCATGACACTCAATGGAAAATGTGGACTTCTGATGAAAAAAATGTCCAAGAATTCCTCTTGTTTTGGTCTGAAATATCAATTATCATAGAAAAGAAAAGAATTTCCCTAAGACAAAACTGTCTTTTCCAAGTCTGTGTTATTCAAGTTTATGTGCTAACTTCTACAAAGCTCTGTGAATAACAAAATCCTATTGGGAAGAGCTTCCTCCAGAAGGTCCCTACCACCCCAAAACTGGCACATTTTTTCAACCCATCTGTAGCCACGGGTACTTTCCCACACTACATGTTGTCTTTTATGAAGATAGAACTGCAGTGAACACATTATTGAAAGAGCTTTTTCCTTTTTTTGTTTTCTTTTTCCCAGTGTATACATAAATGCCTAATGTGTGCTGCCAATTTAAAAAAATAAACAAACAGCATAAACTGTATGGATTAGAAAAGTGTATAATTGCCCTTTTTTCGTCATATAAATGAAGGTTTGTCTTGCTACAGGGAAGAGATAAACGAGACGGGAAGAGGCAAACTAGACTGGAATTCATTTTCACCTCCCATGGTGAAATTTTTTATTGTTGTTGTTCTGTGCTACAATGGTGGAACAGAAAGGCAAAGTCAGAACAAAGCAATAACACCGCATTGATGCGTTCCCAGAATTGAAACCATAGCCAAGCAACTCTACTTACTGTCGGGTCCCATTTCAAGTCTCCTTACAGCCCTCTGGGCACTTTGAGACTAAATAGCTTTGAAAAGAGGAACAGCACATTAGCAGCCCCTCTGAGACAATCTGAGTAGAGTTACTGCATAAAAAAACAAGTTTAAATTATGTTAATAGAGCTGCAAGCTGCAAAGAAATTATTTATCAGAACTAGTGCAAGACCCTAGAGTTTATGCATTTTTTACATCAGACTTCCTCTCCCACAGCACAGTCCTGGCTCTCTCCAAAAAACCTTTATGTGTCACCAGTAAAAGGGACCAGTCTATCATTTATATCATTGGTGTTTTCACCATCTCTGGTCTTTAATGTCATTCATGCAAGGACTTCTCTATGCCTGTTTCCTAAAGTGCACCAAACCACCCTCTGTGCCCCAGAGTGCATCAGAACCTTCAGTGCAATCTCAACACATTGCTGTGACACTATGGTTGGTGTGTGGCAAATGGTACAGACTCCTCACTGCTGAGACATGCAAGGTAAAGTGCTTCAAAGGAATTGTGATAGTTGCCCAAATGAGTAACATGTACAGGAAGATTATACTTAAACATCTAGGAACAAGGATTACCTTGGTAATAATTAAGAACTTGACCTTAGATCAACAGCTACAGTAGGAAATGACAACTGGCCAAGTCCAGGCTTCTGCCAGTGAATGGATCTCTATCAGCAGGCTTCATTGGTGAGAAGAACAAATGAACAAACCCAAGAACAAAGTGGGGAGGGAGAAAACATATGTATAAATTATCCAAAATGAACCCAAAAAGGGTTAATCAGTTTGTTACTGGGACAACTTTGTGCCAGTCTTACTGATTTCATGTTCACCAGAGGATGCTTCTGCTGGGAACAACTTCTGCTTTAAGGAAAGAAAATTAGATTGTCTCCAGCTCCAGTTTCACCCTCTGCAATTTCAGTGTGCTAAGCTGCTTGAAGAAGGGAGACTTGCTCAACAGAATGCCATCTCAGATGATTGAATGGCAGTACCACAAAGGGAAGAGGTTTGCATCCAGAATTTCATTGAGAGACGTTGTTGTGTGACAGGACCTGGTTCCTTTCTCACAAGCACGAGCTCAAATCAGCAGGATGCTAATGAAGTCAGTAGACTATCAAAAGCAATGGGCTTAGACCCACATTAAATGTATGGGAAAATCAGTGGGAAGAGATAATGGATCAACAGATCTGTATGTACATTCAAACTCTCAGTATTTGATAATACCAAGCATGAGAAAAATCAAAGGTAATCTCAGATTATAGATGGGTCCATTTAGTTTTGACATTAAAAGGTGGGTGTCATCTTCCTGGCTTTTAGGTCTCAAATAATTTCATTCTGCTTTTCCATAATTCATAGCCTTTCAGAGTTTATTGAATTGTTCAAGACTACTCACCCTTTCCTTTTCATCTTTTTATTTTAGTTTTAAAATTTGTGTGTGCGTACATGCTTAGGAAGAAACGTAAAAGAGCTATTTAGCATTTGAAGGAGTGCTGCAAACAGTTATTTCAAAGCTTTTGTTCTAAAATAAAATAAAAAGCCAAGGGAGGAGATTTTTCAAATTTGTTTCAGAAGATTTTTTATCTCTAAGGTTTAAGAGAAAGATTTTTCCCTTGGCATAAGCCATCATCAATCTGTGCTTCTGCTCTAATTTACACCACCTGAGGACTGAAAGTGACATAAAGTGAGCAACTAAAAAGAAAGTCACTACACGTGACTAACATCTGTCACATCACTTAATATACTGTTGCTCAAGGAATGAGGTGACAAGAGTTGGTGTAGTGCCAAAAAAAAAAAAAAAAAAAAAAAAAAAAAAAAAAAGCAGGAGAAAAGCTTTAACTTCCTAACTTACTGCAAGTTTTCATTACTCCTAAAATTTCTTTTTAAAATGTGGCGAATAGGAATACAGAAATGCAAGCTGCTAATACTAACAATAAATGGTTAGTCAGTCAGTTTTATTATATCTTTCAAGATGAGCTCCATCAGGTTAGTTTGCTTAAGGGCTTCCACAATTTTATTCAGCTCAAAGCTCTCTTGTAGGATCTTTCTCACAGATAACTTGTAGCTTTTTTTATTGACTCACAAGGTAGAGATTCTGCAAAACCAAGTGTGGGATATGAAGGGAGCATGAGGGCAGTGCACAAATGCAATGACATGCAGAAAAGGAGTCACACAAGTAAAACTCCCTTTCTTTTCAGAAAAAAAGTGTCTTGGGGAAGCTATGGGAAGAAGAAAGCCTCAGTCCTTAAGCCTATGAAAACCTTTACTAGGAAGACCTTGTGCACTGATGATGAAACCCAAACCTTATGGATACTACAGTAGGCAAAAGGTTACAGGAGTATAGAAAGACATTCCAGAAAAAATCATGAGGCAGGCAGAAGTAAATATTCTTATCAGTTAAGGCATTTCTATCCTAATTCTAACATCTGTATTACAGTGTTTGGTCTCCATACTTTGTGAACAGAATATTACTAGTTTTAAATTTAATACTAGACACTACCATTTTACATAAAAGAATGTATGAAGTTGTACTGTATGTTTTCTTATAGTTCTAATTAAACCAAGAAGCACCAAATATGGTATTAAGAATACTGGTATTTGTACTAATAAAAGAACCCAGAGGATGACAAGAGAAGGTAAAACTCTCATCACTCCATCACAGTAGCAGAAACCCCAGTCACAAGAATAGGGAATGACTAAGGGGCAGTAGAGGAGAAGAGTGCACCCAAGCAGCTTTTCACACCCCTTGGAAATAGGTGTAATAGTGATGGAAGGGAGGGACAACAGCAGCAGTCACCTTAAGCATTTTTTAAGAGGAGAGCTGGAAAGTTGAATTTAATGTAAGAGATAAAGGGCTGACATATTGAAACAGCCAATATCACATCTAGATGATGATGTAATTAAATAATAGTAATTAAATAATCAGTAATTAAATAATTATTCAGAGAAAACTCATCACACATAACCTTAATAATGTTAACAGAACTCAGTACTTTGTTTTATTTGTGCATGTATATATGCATGTATTTATTCTTCTAATTTCCTGTATCATATTTTTGTGTTTTGAAGTAAGCATCCTCTTTTAGCCCTAAAATCTTGTCCAGGATGAAAGATCCCTCTGGGTGACATGATTCACAGTTCCATGTACATTGATGGACTAGACAACCTTACAGGGTGTCTTCCAACACAAACTATTCTGGGTTTCTAAGATTCTACAGCTCTAGGACTGATTCCATGGTGGTGAGTCTTAAAAATAATTTAAATGGTAATTTTGGCAAATGTCCAGTGTCTTAGCAAATACCTCAAGGATGAGCAGTGTGTGACTCTAGGAAAGGCTGAACATATGGGTCTGATGCCAGAGAAGTGAGAGAAGAGGGGTCTTCAAGGGATCAGCGATAACTGGATTTCCTGTATCATGGGCAGGGAATGAGGATCAAGATTGAATATGAGGGACAGAGAGGGAGAATTTACAACTTCATTGGGGCACTTCTTGCAAACCATTGTTTCCCCTCCCTTTTATTTTTTTTTTTTTTTTTCCCAGCAGCAGGAAGGGAAAGGGGAGAGGAAGAGAGTATGCTCAACACAGAGGAAATAAACAAGTCTTGCAAGTTGTTAACTTAAAAGACAACAATGCCTGTTTTCCTGCATTTTAAATTCTACATCAGCAGAGAGAAAACAAAGGATCTGTCTGTACATGTGTTGTCATTTACTCCTAGAGGAGCACTCAGACTCTGTCTGTGCTGCAGCAACACCAACCCATCAATAAGCCATCATGAAAATAAGAATATGTATAAATGTTCCTGGGGGACAACTCCTTGTTTGATTGGTACAAAGTATCCATCTTTTATTCCCCATCATGTAACACTTTCTTTATGCATCATATGAAAAATAGTGCAGAGAAAACCTAGTTATCATAACTGTGACAACTGCCAGAAGGAGTGCAATATAAAGCTTCCCCCAGAATCTCTTTGGTGAAAACTTAAAATCTCTTTGCCCATATTTAAGTGAAGCAAGGGAGCATTATTAATTACAGGGTCAAATCAGCCACAAAAATCTCATCGTTCTTGAAATGCTGCAGCAATGTTTAAAGCATTGAAAGGTCTTGACAGAAAACCTCAAACCACCTTTGGGTTGGGTAATGCATATTTTTTTCTGTCCCTCTGTCTGTTCTGAATAGAGTAATGTATAACAAGAGTCCATGACCCTGTCCATGCCCATAGCATTCATGCTCAGAGGTGAACATTATTAACATATCATATTTTTTTGAAGAGTGGGCAAAGCCAGGTCTCTTCTGCCCTTGAACGATGTAGACATGGTTGGAAAAGTGTATGGTTATTCAAATGATGCCCCTTGCTTCTCCCAGAAAACAGGTCTCTAAAAACACCTTCATCTAGGTGAAAATGTCACATCTAGATGACTAGCTGTATTTTCTTACTGAAATGAATATCAACACTTTCTCAATATTGTCTTGGTTTATTTCCTTATATACATCAGGAGTCCACAAATAACACAGAATTGTGATCATCTAAGTGACTAAGCACAACAAGACAAAATGAAAGAAGCAAAGTGGTGTGACAGGCCACTGCCTATGGACATACTATCCGGGTCACAACAGGGATGCAATTAGGCCACTGCTACATGAGATCAGTAATGGAAGGTCAGTAAAATAGAAAAAGTGGACACAGATAGAGGATTGTACACTCCCAGCAATATCCTCCCACCTTTCAGGAATCTGATGTCTTCTTGGCATCTTGGGTTGGTGGTTGTGTCTTGAGATTTATTATCTAGAATCACTTGCACTTTACTCATCATTCCTATGAGGACAGAAAAACTTTTAAATTAATGGAACTGAAAAATAATTTACATGGAAAGGATGTCTGGAGACCATCTGATTTAAATCCCTGTTCAAAATAGTGTCTGTATTGGAATATTTCCAGAATAGCTTCTATCCGTAGAATTTTTCAATCACAACAGTTAAAAAACAACCTATCGACCTCCCCACCCTCCCAATAATTAGGCATCAGTGAATTTCTGCTGTAGTCCATGGTTTTAAAACTTTTCAGGTTTTTTTCCCCTGCATATGGCCTACTTTTGTATTGTATATAATGCATCATGTATAATGTACTCCAAAGACAAATCACAGAACTGACATGATGGGCAGAACTGAAAGCAGATACTATGTTGAAAGTAAATCTATAGAGAAAGAGAAATAAGCCAATACATAAGAATCAATTATTTCAGTCTGACATATGTACTGTTGAGCATCATTTATCAACTGTATAGTAAGTTACAGTCCTGTCACACCACTCACTTTAGGAAAAAAACTTCCAACCTTGAAAGGCATGCTGGGTCCCTGACAAAGTGTTACAGTGTGTTGTGTCCCCTGGTCACTCATTCATGACTTCACAGATCCCAGGTTAACCCAAAATAATGTAGATACACCCAAAATACAAGCATGTGTTGTAGGTAGCAATTCCGTTCTGGACACCCCATGATTGCACAGCACTATTTTGATGTGTTCCTTTATAACAAAGCACAGGTGCTCTTCTCCAGGCTGTTCAACAGATGGCAAGGAAAAAGCCACTCATGTCCTCAACATCTACCCCATATGTGGCTTGTAACAGGAAATGCAGAAAGCTGCAGTAAAGTGACAGACTCTGTTACTGCCTTTTAATCCCGATAGCAGTGCAGAGATGAGCCATGAGCACAGCTGTATGTGCCTTCAGGAGAACATTTTGCCCAGCTCTGGTTCAGAAATAGATCATTAGAAGTAAATCAATATAACCTGATGTTCTTCTTCACTCTCTTCTCCTTCAGAAAACTAATCAGCAAAACTGCACTGGATATTGAGAGCTGTATTCTGGCTGAACCTACTTGCATCAGAGTGAGAAGTAGAGAAAAACAGCAGCAGAAAAAAAAAAAAAAAAAAAAAGCAGGATTTATTCTTTCTAAAGAAAAGTGAGGGTAAAAAGTCACTCACAAGGAAAATTATCATGCTATTTCCAAGGTACGAAAACCATGAAGTGACAAACCGCATCAATATTTTTGTGCAGAAATAAAGAGACAGTGTTAGATTTTATTTTGCCATTTGAAGTGACAAAATAAATGGGGGAAAAAAAAAAAAAAAAAAAAAAAAAAAGAGAGACAGAATAGGTAGCTTGTACAAAACTGTGCAAAATATCTATTTGATAGCGCTGTGCTGAATTATGGAGCCCTTCCAAATGCCAAATCCCTTCCTTAACCACAGCACTATCCTTATCTTTCTGACCTTGTGGTCCTACAAAGGTCTTCATTGCACTATGTCAGACACTTTTGCCCTCAGGTAGAAAGATGCTTTAGCACAAAATTTAATTTACTAAACTTTCAAAGTTACACAATGTACAAGCTCTGCAGTTCTCCAGAACCCCATCAGCCCAACTGAAAGAACTAGCCAGGAAGCAGATTTTCACTTCTGTGAAAAATGTCACAGTTGAGGAAAAAATAATTAAAAAACAAGAATAATGTGCTTGACAAATATATGTAGAAATGAAATTGAATAATACATCTTGAAGCTTCTGTATCCCAAAATACATCCCTGTCACCTTCCCAGGAGAGTATTTATGCTCTAGACTCCTGGAAGGTCTTGCCCTCAGCTCATCTCTAATCTGCTTGCTAATCTTCTTCAGAAATGCATCAGTATCTGGAGACATTTTGACTAAGACAGAAAGTTCTTGGAAAGCAGATTGGTGGGTGAGCTGGCAGGAAACCAGGCAGGTTTGCTATATGCCTCACTCCTTTTGGAATCAAAATACTCCCAGGGAATGTTTCGATTTGACAAATTGGCATTTTTACAATGGAAAACATTCTGTCAGAACATTTCTTCCCACTTCTGCTGCATCTTCATCCTGGTCATTCTCAGCCCCGATGAGAAAATTTGACTGTTGAGTGGAAAGTGGCCACCCTTTTCTCCTGGCAAGATGTCAAACCTGGCCTTTGCCCATTCCTTCCCCTTGGGCAGTGTCAGTAGGATGTGACATAGGAAAATTTTTCTTCTGCTCCTTCTCTTGTCACCTTCCTTTTACACTCTCCTTCCAGAATTCTGGCTACAGAAAAAGCCTACAAGTTGCATTTTTTTCTCTGAACAATGTTTATGAGCTTTTGTGTAAGAAAAGAGAGGCTGGGGGCTGATACTTGTTTACAGTTTCTAGTACAACATGCGATTGCTTCGATGTAATAAAACATCAGTGCATTATTTTTAAATACTGCAGCAGATTTAATTAGTGCTACTTGCAAAAATAAATGCCACTTGTTGCCACAATTATCGGGTACAATAACAGACATCAAGCACTCTGTTGTTCACACAGTTATAATGAGAAGCAGTCACTTCATTCAGGTTCCTTTTTTCCTCCAAATTGCAATTAACAAACAGCTATTAGTTGAGCCAATTCCAAATTGTATTAAAATGAAAGCAATTTGGCCAACTTGTAGGTCAAATAGGTGATACTTTCTGAAGTTCCTGAAAGAATTAAATGCATGTTTCTAGCCAAACACATTCTAGGGAGGGGAAAGATAAAAGTTCTCTTTGATACAAAGGCTTTGTTTCTGACAGTGCAAACCTCTTTTCTATAAAAGCATATCATAGGGACCAGCCTACAAGACTTCCTGCTACAAAATGTTCTTCACAAGAATCCCACATCTAAAACCCTCCAGCTGCTGACATTTTGGATGTATTGTTCACCAGTGCAGGTGAGCTAATCTGGGATCTCAAGAGTGGAGGCAGCCTGGGCTGAAGTGACCATGCACAGGTGGATTTGGCAGTACTAAGGGTCACAAATCAGACAGGGAGCATAATCAGGGTCAAAATTCCAGCTCTTCAAGGAGTTAGTCAACAGGAAACCCTGGGGAACAGTCCTCAGGGTCCAAGGAGCAGAACAGCACGGGCAGACCTTTAAGGACACTTCCTGTAGAATGCAAGAGATCTTGATCCCCAGGTGTAAGAAATCTAGCAAGGACAGGAAGAAACCAGCATGGCTGAACCATGACCTGCTACTCAAACTAAAAGGCAAGAATGAGCTGCATGGGCAGTGGAATCAGGGACAAGTATCTTGGAAAGAGTACAGAGATGCTGCCTGATTGTGTAGGGATGAGATCAGGAAAGCCAGGGCATGGCTGAAGCTGAACTTGGCATGGGATGTGAAGAATAGCAAGAAGGGATTCTATAGGTACATCAATGAAAAAAGGAAGGTTAAAGAAGACATCCCCCCCTCTGAAGAGCATGAATGGTGAGCCAGTTACTACAGATGATGAGAAGGCTGAGGTTCTCAACTACGTTTTTTTTTTTCCTCAGTCTTCACTGGCAACCTCTCTTCTAGCACCTCTCAAGTTAAAACACCACAAGGCGGAGACCAGGGCAGCAAAGTCCCTCCCACTCTATGTAAAGATCAGATTTGTGACCACCTGAGGAACCTGAACATACATAAGTCTATGGGATCTACTGAGATGCATCCCAGAGTCCTGAGAGAACTGGCAGATGTAGTTGGGATGATGTTAGGAACAAGTTCTTTACCATGAGGCTAGCGGAACAATGGAACAGGGTGCTCGGAAGGTAGCTGAGGAGATATCCCAGGAGATATTCAAGGTGAGACTCAACAAAGCTTTGAATAACCTGATCTAGTTGAGGATGTCCCTATTTACTGCAGGGGGATTGGATTATACGACCTTTAAATGTCCCTTGCAACCCAAATTATTCTGTGATTCTGTGATTTTCACAAATTTCACATAAGTAATTATTGTTTTTAACACTGATTTCCAATTTATGTCCAAAATCTTGAAAGGAAACATTCATATGTATACTAATAGCCACCAATAAATCACTGATGGGTTTACATGGCTGTGATTTTCTTATCTACTTTGCAAAGCACTTGTTCAGAGATCTCAGCTTCACAGGAAATATGGAAAACCACCACAGTTTAACTTTCAAACAAATTCAGACCCAGAAGCTGTCACAGTATAAGGACAACTCTGATGGCAGGATTAATGGTTTCAGCTTTCTACTGAGAGCAAGCAGAAAGCTTTCTATTTATACCTGCATTATTTCCATATCATTTATTATTTCTGAAGTATCCCAAGAGTTAAAGGTCTGAAAAATAAACTGCACAGTACAAGCAGTGAAAAATAAAAGGGCTTCATAAAGCTAAGATCAGTAACTCCTCCAAATCTCCCACTGGCTATTTCCACAAACCTAACTGGGTCGATAAAACTCCCATTGTATTTTCTGCAAGAATAAGACTGTTTTCTTTGGAGTCCTGGCCAATTTCTAATTACCTTCAGCCTACCTAGGCTTCTCCCTGAAGTTTTAATGAGATGTGTTTTTTCTCACATTCTGTCCTAAATTGTTGTAAAGTGCTCTATTAAGCAGCTGCCCAAACCTGGCTATGTTTCACTGGCGAGCAAAATAATAATGGATTTCTACACAGCACACAGACACAAGCAGTAGGTATGCTACACAGGTGTTGAAACACCATCATCAGAGGATGCTATTAGCTGTGCAGACTGACCACCAGCTGTCTCAAAAAAGATACAATAAGAGCTAAAAATAAATGTAAAACTTTATTTGATATTAAGAATATTTGATTGGTTTGCACTGAAGTTTATCCCAGGAATTACTTGTGACCCTACTTGCATGACAACTAAGTCAATCAATGCTCACTCACATTAAAAATGTGCCCTTTATTCATGCAGGAATAGTTGATCTGCATTCAGTCCCTGGTAAAGATGAAAATTCTTTGCACATAGATGAGAATTGTGACAAAAATATTTTTAGGGGTACTGTTACTGGATTGTTCCTATGTTGTAATTAAGGTTACAGCTAGAACTGCAGAAACCAAACCAAGTTTTAAAGTACTGTTTTATCCTCAGCATACCGACTCATCTCTTACTGTCTTGGACTCCCACTCTCAGTCACGCCTCACATTTTGCAATTTACACGAATGTATGGAATAAAGGCCCATCAAATGCTCAGAGATTTGTCTTTTGTCTTTCCAGTCCTCATCATTCATTAATGACACTCAGAGACATGGCTTTGACTGTTTTCGTTTTTTTCTCCACTCCCCCTATTTCATGTTGCACAAAGAGCTGTGAAACAAAGACTCATCAAAGTCATCATTACACTACATTTGTCTGCACAGAGCTGCCTTTCTCATCTATTAGCCTTTTTAAATGTTCCAAGTTGTTCTGTGGCTGGATTCCTTCTCATTATTTTGAATTCCTTGTCACCCATTGCTGACTATTTCTGCACTTGCCCTCCTCCTCCCTTCCCCTTTCTCAGTTTTTTCTGTGCCAAATGTTACTATGTGAAATCTTCCATTTGTGTAATTTCAAATAAAATAGCAGTTTTTTATTATTTTTAGCAAAATTAAAATATTAAATGAGGCTTTGCACTGATTTTATTCTTTACAACTTATTGGTTCCTGGGTTTTTTTTCTTTGTCATAGTGGAAAATCTTTGCTGGTCAACTTTTTATATATATTTTTCATAAAGTGTAAATAAGAAACCGGGTAACCTGATTTGTTTGTATCAGATTAACTGCAGAATCCTTAAATAGAAGGTTTTTTGTAATGAAGAATATAATTTTTATAATGAAGAACAATAACATAGCAGTAGAAAAAGAAAAATTAAATACATGTACTTGGGATTATTATCTACAGTTCTCCCCTGGACCACTGTCTTAATTTGAGAAGAATTTGAGAAGAAATCATTCTTCTACCCCATGACTGAGTAGGTACTCCACAAGATGATGACTTGCCAGCTTTTGAAAAGCTGCCTTTCCTACCTCCATCTACAGGTATCCTGCTAACTGGGAGGTTTTCCCTGGCACCTTCTTTTTCCCCTGCCATTGGATATTTATTTGCACTCATAAAATTATCCTTGAGCTTTCAATTTTCCAGGCTGATCAGTCACATCCCTTATATGTGAGGTGCTTCAGTGCCTTATATCATCTTTGGGGCCCTTCACTAGACATGCTCTGATTATGTTCATGTCTCTCTCCTACTGGGGAGCCCAGAACTGGACTCAGCATCCCAGATGTGTCTCATGAGAACTGAGAAGAGCAGCTGGATCACCTCCTTCAACCTGCTGGAAACACTGCCACTAGGGCCTTTGTTGTGAATGCACATTCCTTGCTCATGGTTATCTTGGTGTCCCCCTGGACCCAAAGGTCCTTCTCTGCCAACATGCTCTCCATCTGGTTATCAAGTTGTCCTGGTGCCTGGGGTTGTTCCTCCCCAGAAAGAGGAACTGGAATTTCCTTTTGCTGAACTTCACAAGGTGTTAGGAAGCCATTAGCAACATACTAGCAATGTTAGACTCTGACACTTTTTCAGCAAAACACATGGAAGTTAACTCTAGTTCCATAAAAAAAAGGAGTGCCTAGCAACAACAGAATCTGTCACCCTAAAGTTAACATACAAAATTACAGCAGGGTTTAAAGTATGTAATCTGTACTGGGACTGGCCACTTCTAGTCTAACATAACATATGTACCCCATTATATTCTCCACAAGACAAAGGATTCATATTTCTGGAAGCTCTGCTAAAGGGGATTGTGAACATGAGAAATTTTTTCAAAGTGCCTGCTGGTGTGCTCATGGCAGTCATGTAAGGCTGAGATGTACAGCTCAAAAGAGAACAGCCTCAATAAAAATACAAACTACTTCTGACTTGAAGCAAGGTTATAGACAAAATCCACTTGTCTTAAGATTATTCATCACCCTCCAAAAGATTTTTTCACCATGTTGGTTTAAGTCAAGGCTCTGAGTCTCATCACTGATTTTTGTCAGCAGCCAAAAGCACAGCTCAGTTACTGTTACATGCTGATGCTTCCTCATAAAAAAAGAAAAGGTTACAAACCAAGGCTGTTGGAATAACAATCTGAACAAAAAAATAAAAATAAAAAATAAAGTAATTACTTCCTGCTACTGATATGTTCATTTTTCCTACACTGATTTGGAATCAACAGGCAGTAAACCCATGCAGGATTTATGTAATCTGCATACTTAGCCAAAGTCCCATGGGTTTTCCCTTTATCTGTAGAGATGACATGAATCCCAGGCTGTACCACAGTGGTTGTGGGCTGCCAGGCTTCCTTCACCTTCCTTCCCTTTCACCTGTGCCTGCTCTAGCCTCTTGCAGGTGGAGCAATATTTTTTTTCCGCCAGCATTAGATGAATACAGAGGTGGTAGGAGCAGAATTATACCTAAAAAGCAGAGACTTTGTATGTGGCTCCAAATTGCTTTTCAATAATTAAACATATGTTTATAAGCTAACTAATTTCATTTGCTAACATTCAGACTTAAGAACATCAATGTTACTAAAATGTTTACAAATTTTTCAGGCTACTCTATTTTTTTTCCCACATTGCTTAATAAAGCTTAATAGCTCTTCTCAAATTAAAGTAAATTAATACGCCAGCTGTACCCAGCTTTGAGCACAAAAAAACCCCTATGGTTTATAATAAATTAATACATATGGTTATAGTACATCTTAACATGAAACTCTCATTTGCATGTTGGATGCCAGAATCTATTAGTTTTGCTTCATAGTTCTTACATTAAGTTTATCTCAAGACATCACTCTCTCTGCCGATAAGTACAATTAACTACATATTAATTTGCCCTAAGTGGATTTTTGTATTCTGGATTGTAGTAGATGGATGCATGTTTACTAAAAAACTGTTCTAAATTCCAGTATTTTCTTACTGCCCCACTAAGCTTGTAATCCCTCTCTCCTGTGGGTTTCCATTATCCAGCTGTGGCTTGCATTGATTATTTTTCCACTTAGGGCCTCTAACAGTTTATGTAGGCACTATTTCTTTAAATTACCACTGGTTCAGTTGTCAAATGGACTCCAGACTTGGGCTTAACTACAATTAAGTGTTTTCAGCATCAGTATCAGCATCTCAATAGCAACCTCTCTTTCTCATTTGTCATCCACTAAAAAGAAACACTGGAAGGACATACACTCTAAACCATTCATGGAGCTTTTAGTTCTAGCAGAGACAAGACATATAGGCATTGTGACTTCTTACACTGCATATGTCTTCCAAGATTAGGGTGAAAAAGCCAAATTCTCAGTAGTGGTTAGTATTTCAGTTCTGGGTTCCATTTCAGACATGGATGTCTAGGATAATCCAGTACATTGTAAAATGTTCTATTTGATTTTTGTCTTCTGGCCTCAATGGGTGCAGTCTTCCACATATCCTGAGTCATCTTCCATGATTTGTATGGATGTCTCTCACATTCTTTGGCAACGCAGATGACACTGGACACTCGTGTGGGCAACTGAGACAAACCATCAGTGAGTGAAAGGGAGCTTAAAGTGTCATGATTATTCAGATGAAACTTAGTGGTTAAGTGTAAAACTCAAACCATATAAAGTGCTGGAACAAGGCCAGCCATATTGGCTCTATCACAGGTAGGTCATCCAGGAATTGTTGAAAATTTTTGGGAAGGGAGATTAAAGGTAAAATTAAATCTGAGACAAGCAGCTTCACTTAAATGTTCTCAAATGAAGTGTACAAGTTCCCACTGCAATGAAAGAGTTACTGACCAGAGAGATTAATTTGCTTAAAAGCAGATCACCAATGTTTTTTTAGAAGTAGGGGGATCTCCTCCCAAATCTCTGCCTGCTACCCCAGATGATCATTCAATATAACGTCTACCAGACACCTAACTTTTATCTCAGCATGCATCTATCCAACTTGGACAACAAAGTGAATCCAAAACACCTGTTATGTTTGTAAATCTGATTCCCAGCCACTGATCCAGTTCAGCTCTAGGCTCTACTGGCTCTATTGACATATTAGGTTTCCATTCTGGTTGGGGCCAGATTCTTAAGGGCTATGGAGAATGCTGTCACCACTTGCAGATTCCATACAGAAACTCTACAGGAAGATATGAATCTTCTGAGACCGAGAAGGATATTGGATCATGATACTTTAGTTCCTTCCAAAACACATGAAAAGCTAGATATTGATGCCTTTGATGATCTTTAGAATTAATGAATAATTTTGTCCTAAATTACCATGGCATTGCCTTAAGGGAGTTAAACACATCTCAAGGCTCTGATCATCATGACAGATAACATGAATAACCTGTCCAAGTAAACAGCTTAATTCTATTTAGTTCTGCTGTGCAAGATGAGCTCTTCTTATTCAAAAACATTGTTGAGAAGTATTGGCTTTTGACCAAGAAAAAAAGAACAACCTGGAGGCTACAACGAAAACAAGTAACAGTGTCTTTATTTCCATCAGTGCACAAAAGTAGTCAGAAACCCTGTGATACTTCTAGAAATAGTTTTCTTTTCTCCCATCCATCTGCTTAGTAACTTCAGCATCAGTTTCTTGGGTGAGGGCAGCTGGGAGATGTCAACATCTCAGTGATAATGGACAAGAATTAGAGTTGATGGGAGGATGGGAACATGCAACACTTTTTGTCACACAGATAAGAGCCATAACTTTTGGTGATAGCTCATCAGGTTTTTCTAACACTTTTGAAGAAAGAAGTAGTTATACTTGCATAGTTGCTACATTGTAAGATTTCCTGATGTTATTCCAACAGCAACAACCATCCAAAACCACCATTCATCTCTTGTATCTCCTGTAAATGCTTAAAGGTCTCCAAGGTCGAGGTAATATATTTCTAAAACTACATTAGTTGTTGTGAGATGGATACCCTACTGATGTTTTTCTTCCCTTAATCATAGCTTTCCCACAACCATTTGGGTTTTATAGGAATCATTCTTTTTCATGGTCCAGGTGGTTGAGGTGTTAAGATCTTCAAGAAATCATTGCCATCCTGAAATTAGGAGGTGTATAAACTGTTAGCTGTGTTGCAAAATACTGAGTAACGAAGCCATCCAGTAGACACTTCTGTAAGGTCTATATCTGGTAAGTCAGGAAGTATAAGTTGAGAGAGTAAGGAGATTTTCAGCAGCACAGCAATATTTTATGAATCATACAGACATTATTATGAAATATAGAGAATGACAGATGATATTTTAAGGGAGTTAGTTTCTGAGCCCTGAAAATAGGTGACTAAAGTGGTTCTTTCCATTCTGGAACATCTGTTCATTCTGTGGTGTTTAATATATAAATAAATGGATCTTTAAATGATCAAAGTAGATAAGAAATCACATGGCTTCCAAATTTCATACATTTCAACATGACAGAAGTGAAGAACAGTTTCTAGTTGTTATAGCCATAAAAATTTCAGAAAATATAAATAGTAGACAGCAAAAATTTGGAATTATTGCTAACTGGTATGACAATGGAATCAATAGCTATGTTCTTTGCCATTAGCATGATTCAAGAGATGCACAGTCCTGTATATAATAAATTGCTGTCTCTATAAGAGTAGAATAGCTGAAGTGAAAGATTTTTTTAAGAAAAATAATGATGGCCTACCTGTGACAGAGCCAGTACAATTGGCCTTGTTGCACCACTTTGTACAGTTTGAGTTTTATCATAAATTTCATCTGAATAATTATGACTCTTTCAACACCAGAAATGGGATTTTTAAGACTTCCACCATTTCTCTAGGGAACAAAAACACTTTACATGCCATGTACCTAAAAACAACAGTTAGAATTTTAAGCAACCAGCATTTGCAAGGAAATGAAATGCAATCTAAAGTCTAGGTCTCTTTCAAAACAGTTATTTGCAGAATAATAAGGGTTACTGGGAACCGCAATGTGCTCCGTGAAAACCTGCAAATAGTAGAGAAATTTGCAGCACGGAATATTCATTATTTGCCAAGCTCTAGTCACTAACTCCCAAAAGTTTCTGCTGCACAAGGGAAGCACTATTTAGCATCCAATAACCTTAGACAAACCACAGCAACACAACAAATCTTCAGGTTTAGGTACACGTCATAGACGAGCACAGAATGAGGTTCATGTTTGAGACACCCTTCAGCCTCATGGTTTCCAGCTTTGCATCTTCTGTGATGAAGAGAATTGTGATTAATGCAGAGTCTTCCTCAACCTGACTGCTCATAAGAGAAGGAAAAAACTAAGTAATTTCCTAGCCCAATGGAAGTTTTATTGGTTCCCATCCTAACTCTCTTTATTTTCTGATCAAGCTGAGCATTTTAAGATCAGTTTTTCAAACTATTGTTATTAGAAAGCTGCTCCAGAATACAACTCATCTAATAAAGTCACTTTCCAATTTTTTTTTTCCTGAGACATATGCATCCATTTATTCTTATTCCAGTGATATCCATCAGTTTAACTTACACTTTTCCTGATGTACTTGAATTCTTGATGTATTTACACTCTGCCTGCAGGGGTGAGCATAGTCAAAACCAAAGGCTTCTAATTAGCAAAGCATTCAAATCTGTATTTAATTTTAATGTTTGTGTAAGAGATTCATCTACGTTAGAATTTAAATACATAAGGCTTCTAATAGATCAACTGAAATCTGTTTCTAGGGCAAAATATTTATGTGACAGTCTTGCCTTTTCAAACATCTGTTTAATCCACATTGCAAACTGGTGTCAATACCCACACAGTCAAGAGGAGAAATAATTTACAAGGATAAGAGTTTATTTCATAGATGTTTTTATAATTTTATGCATTTGGGGTGAGTTTTTCCTTGAGGTAAAGCAACTCAAAGATCATCTCCATGAGTGCAAAGGAGCAGGAATGAATGGTACAGGGCAGAGTGGTTCCAAATAACCTCATCAAGAGACATGAGCTCCCAGTCTGGTCCCTCCTGGCACTGCCCCAAAGACTGGGTCTGACACCAGTGGGAGAGCACCTTACAGACTGGTGGGGTCACTGCATGTGGGAGATGTGAGATGAAGATGGAAAAAGATTTGGGGATTGCACAGGACTTACTATGGGATGTACAAGAGAGAAAACAAAGGTGGAGGCATGAAGGGATTAAGACAAACAAATGTGGAAAAACAATTAAGGGGAAAAAAGGGACAGTAGCCTGCGTGCTCCATGTGGGTCACAAGTCTGTCCTGTCTCCTCACTAAACTCCATTTCTTAGGTGAGGGGCTCTCTGTTCTGCCTCTGTGCATGTGTATGGGACTCTTAGTGCCAAAAAATGTGGTGGGGCCATGGGTCACAGGGACTGGTGTGTCTGTGGTGCCAGTAACCAAAGTGACCAGAGCAGGTACAAGTCATGTGGGTGCATGTCAGTGAATGATACCAAGCAAGCATCAAGCCAGACTGGGTGGCAAGTAGGATTTGACACTTAGAATCCAGTTATCAGGGAAGCCATAAGCCTGGATAGGGCACAGGAAGGACCCAAGGGCCTGTGAGTTGGACGCTGGAGGGACCAGGAGGTCCCAGGCAGTGAATGGGGTCACAAACATAGGACTGAACAGATTCTGGAGAGACCCATTGCATATGTGTTTGTGAATATGTGAATAAAACCATCTCTACCAGCACTGGAGCTTGGTTTCATTGTCTCCCATGTCCAGGAGAGGGTCTGATCATGAGCAGCCAGGGGAATACACAATCCACATGTATGTGTGTGCATATATATATATGTGTGTGTGTATTTATATATTTCTTATTATCAGACCTTCATCCTGATGAATCATAGGATGAGGCTATTTGAAATTACTGTATCTGTGTAAGCACTGTGGTTTTTTTTTTGTTCTGGTAAGTGCAACTAGGCACATGCATATATATATATATATATATGTATATATATATTATGCATATATATATATATGCATGTTTTGAATGTGCACGTGTCTGTGTATGTGTGTGACTATATGGCTACATGTTCAGCCTTGCTCCTGACTGCACCTGGAAACAGAGCTGAAGCATCCTCATCTCTGCCAGGCTACTGCATTAGAAAACTCAGAACACCTTTCACAGGTCTTTTGTTTACCTTCAACAAAAATTCAAAATAATTGAAATAACCAAAACATTTCTCAAATCTGAGTGGGAGAAAACCATACATGAGACCTGCAAAGTCTAAGGAAGGCATTAGAGAAATACAACTTGGCTTTTGTTTATTTGTTCTGACATTGTGGGGTTTTTTAAAAGAAAGTTAGTTAAATTTGCCCAACACAACCTGTCCAAAAGCCAAACAAACCCACCATTTTACTCAGGGACTGAGCACTGTACATGTGTCTGTATATAAGTAGAGAGGTTATAGTAAATTTGCATAGTGTTGTGCTCACATTTATCTAATGGACACTGAGAAAAGCATTAGAAAGTGCTCCTGCAGTGCATGACCCTGCATATGTACAGTGTTGGACACAGGGGTAAGTACAGCCCCTCGAGCCCCCTATGAGCAGCAATTAATTCCTGACCCACCTGAGCTGTTAAAGACTTGGCTTGGCAAGAATAGCAGCATTGGTACCATAGGCAGAACTTTACTAAAAAGAAGAGATACTACAGAGGCCTTTAGACACAGCCCCGGTTTCTATACATTAACCACACAGACGAAGTGAGCGAGGAAGCTTCGCTGCCTGGGCAGTTTTGCAGTGTCAAAAGTGGTCACGTAGCAAAGAGACAATAAGAGGGAAAGCGTTAGAAATGGTGCCATCTTGTGTTCGAAAGCTGAAAATGTGTATTTTCGGTGTGATCCTTTTTGCAAGCGACTTTATGAAGCCAGAGAGTCCAAGAGGTTTCAGCTTGAATTTAAGACAGTAGAGAAGAAATTGGGTTTTGAGCCTTTCTGCTGCAAATCAGTGTGTGTTTAAACAGATGGTATTGGCTTTTAAATGGATTCTGGGGGTGACAGATCTAAAAGAAACAAAATAGTAGTAGCACTGATTTTCTCAGTCTCCACATTATAAAATCTCTATATGTTGACTTTTTTGTGTATTTTAGACTGTATAGCACTCCACATCTAAAATCCACAAAAATTTACTGCTAAAGATTGATCTAAAATTTACAAAGAGAAAGCCAAGTAAATGCAAAATCCTAGGAACACCAAGAAGGGTCTGCAAATTGTACAAATATTTCCCACTGACTTCCTCATAACTAAACTAATGTTAAAGGAAAGAAAAATAAAACCCTTTGCAAAGAAAAAAATAAATCTAACAAGCCAGCACCAGGACCATCTGGCCACAAACACACAGGAATTCACAAACAGTACTTGCTTTTAGTGATTTCTTTTGATGGTAGGTTTACATGATGTAAGTTGTGCAAAGAACTATAAGAACATCCAGATAAGCTCCATCCTATATACAAAACCTCAGATATTTCAATGCACACACACATCTCTGAGAATACTGTCAGATCTGGTGAATGCAAAAGTACACATCTTGGGTTTCACATTTTTAATATTTTTTTATAAAATGGAAAACAGTCACGGAATGTGAAATATTTTGCCTTTGAACATTTCTTTCACGATTTTTACTTATGTCGGACATGCATATAACAGCTTCAGAAACTCAAAGGATAAGTACTGCTTGATCCTAAACATGAACTTAACCTGATTTCAGCGGAAAAAGATCTATTTCCATTTTACTTAGATGCCTGCTATTGAGTGCAATATTTCAGTAATATCAAGTAATTAATTACACAGAGTGACAGACAAGGCTGCATCAGCTACTAGAAAAAAGAAAAAAAAACCACCCAAGTCAGCTTTCCTTAAGATATTTCAATAAAGAGCTACTTGCTAAAACATAATACTGCAGATTTGTTGCATACAGTATATTGATCTATCCAGGGAAAGAAAGAACAGCTTATATAGCTTATATTTTACATTAGTTGCTGATGTTTGAATTGCAAATCTCTGGATTCAAAATGTTTTACAATTACTGCTGAGCTGCAACACATCCTAAAGGAGAATTTCAGAGTGGCAATCAGCAGAGAATGTTTTCCTTGATCTGACTGAATAGTCCTGTTGGACAGAGTTCAGTAGGAATTGGCTGGTCAGTATTCTCATTTTGTATGGAATAAAATGTGAACACTTATAAACCAGAGGCTTAATTTAGCTCTTTCTAATGTTGCTAGATATGCTTGGTATATCCTTGCCATCAACTTTTTATTTAAATATGCATTATAAACCCAATCCATATTTCTATTAATATTAATAAGAATGTGATTGCAACAACTATGGAATAATCTGCACAAGTTGGTTTCAGTGACAGTAGCCTTGATCAACTGCTTTACCATCGCTCTCATAAATGCTTCTGGGTATTTTTTCCATAATGCTCTCAGGGCATGGGGAAAAACTGTCTTGCCAGTGATTAACCTGATATTCTTCTTTTTTTAAAACTGTCATAACATCTACAGATTACTTCATCATGGCAGTGGGTAGAAAGATTATGAGTTGCACTCCAGCACTTACTGCAAATTTAACTCCTAATTTTAAAATCAATTCACACCCCCCCAGTTTGTCCCAGTATCCACCAGGACTCAGCACCACAAATTCCTTTAGTTCCTTCTGCCCATAGAGCAACTGTCCTTGTACTGTTGTACTCTCTACAGTGTTAACACTTTTAATCAAAAGTATAAAGTAGGAAAAACCTACTTACTTTTTTTTTTTTGAGTAGTTGCTGTTGATTTCTTTTAAGGGTCTCTCAAACCCTACCACAGAGCTGAATTTCCAGCAGCTCAGTTTACTCCCAGCTCTATTAATATACTATTATCTTTTCTAGTTACCTGCCTCTTAGATTTATTTAGATAAGTTCACCTGTACTGGTATCTAGTAAAATATATTGAGGAGATCTGCTTATATTTATAACCTTTTTCCAGACTAGGCACACAAAACAAAGTAGTCATATTTTTATGAAACAAAGCCATGTTCTGAGTTTGGGGCTGCAATTCACTTTTTATCGAGCTATAAATGAAAAATACATTTGGAGGTAGATTTTATTTTATGAGTTATGGTTTAAAACAGTGGTTATTATGAATATTTTGCACAACTCTATTTGTGTGTTTAAATTGAGGCTCATATTACTTCCAATAAATCATAAATAAAATCATTAAGATCTTTCTTTGAAAAAAAAATAGAAAAAAAGCAAAAAACAACACACCCGAAGAACCACACTGTGGCAAGAAGGAGTTCTATGGAATGATAGAATTTGTTAAATAACTGCTAACATTTATGAAATATTGAGTGGAGAATCTGTTTACTGACCTGAAAATAAAATAAAAAAGACTATACATAGTGCAACAAAGGATTTAAAACAAACCAGCACAGGAAAAAAAAAAAAGCATCCAGAAAGAACTAACAGAAAAAACAACCAGCAACAGCAACAAAACTCTATTGTTCTTTATAGTAAATTAAAGATAGGTCTAAAACTAGAGGTTTTAGAGTACTGCAATAGGTAAGAAAGGGTATGTAGTAACAAATTCAGGCTCACTGATCTCTGTTATAGACTTGGATGAAGACATTATATTCAGAGACACAAAAGATATACAAGTTGTGTGCTATGTAATGCTTCAAGACCTGTATGACTCCAGCAGGTAGGAGATCTTTGCAAAAACTTACAAGCCTGTAGACATTCCGTAGCTCTAAGACAAAACAGAGTTTATATGAATATTTCCAATACTCAGGTGTTGCTGCCTGCTGAAATGTACCTCAGCATAGATGTAAATGTTTTTGTAAAGAAAACAGAGAAAGCTTTAGAGGGGTTGGGTTTTTTAAGACATTTTGACAAATTCAATATAGGAAAAAGAACCTAAAAACTGGTATTAGAATGTGGGCATGCACATTAAAAGATATTTTCACAACATCCTCAGCAAGTGGATCTTGAAAAATTTCATGGGAGGAATGATGTTGGTCTATGTCCTTGTGTTGTAGCCCAAGGAACTGCAGGGGTTTCATTCACAGGCAATCTGTCTACAACCTTTTAAGAAGGAGAAGGTTTGGGAGATACCAGGTACTAACCTCTTTCCATATTTCACCCAAATTTCACATTTTCTTTCCCTCAAGCTGGAACTCAAAATAAATTTAATTCAGTGACTTTGTAATTGATAGATACTCACAAAACCAGGTCTTTCTGATAATATTATAATTTGCTAAAAAACAAATTAAAATTCCAGGAAACAGGGTGATATCCATTAAGGAAATGCTTTAGCAGAAATTTTTCTCTGCAGGTATTTGAAATGCCTGCATTGGAAGTGCCTGTATTTCTGTACCAGATGAGAAATAACATGATTGTTCTTTATGTTATGAAAATCAGCTAGAGATATAAAGTGACCTATCATCTCAGAAAGGGGAGCTTCCAGTAGAGAAACACTAAGTATACTGGAATGATGGTAAGAAGACTGAAGAGGAATAAGTGGAGGTATGTAGAGGAGCAGTAATGCATCTTGGTTCTAAAAGTCCTTTGCATTTAAAGAGTAAATTCTGACAGCCTTCTTTGCCATTAAACTATTGGAGAATGCAAGCTCTCAATGTGATGAAATGTGTTAAAGTAACAGCCTGCTGACTCATGGCTATATTGCATCGAAAGGATCTAAATATTTTATGAGGCATAAAATGAGCAATGAACTGTGCAGTATCTCAACACTTGCTTACAATCCCAGCAATTACAAACTAAAGAAGACTGAGTCTTTAAAAAGAGAGAGAGAGAGAGAGAAAGAAGAACCCTAAAACCCAGTAACACTGGCTAAAAGCTTTTACAAAGAGTTCTGATTAAGTCGATAGGGAAACAAACCCTAGAGGGTGATGCCAGAAGATTGCAAGGTGGCAGAAGAACCTCACTTTCTAAAAACAGCACAAAAACCCCTAGAAAAATTAATTTACTTGTTAAGGTCAGGGTTGGCATCAGATTGTAATTCCCCTGAGTTTTAGGATGATATATAACAGGCAAGCCACAGGCCACTTGGGTGGTGATTTGGTGCAATACACACAACAGGATCCTTTGGACATCAAATCCATGTCATGAGCCATAAAGCTTCATGTTGCTTTCTTTGATTTCCATCACAGTAGTGGCTGAGATAGGACTGCAAGCTGTGATCAAGACAACAGATTTGGTCCAAGTAGCACTTCAGAAATGAGTTTTTTAATCTTAGTCTACTTGAGAAACACACTGAAGTAAGATTTTGGATGTGTTTTTTCCCTCTGGGTATTCTGATGGGTCCTTTTGTTGCAGTAAATGAATAAATAAAACAACTTTGTCTGACATTTCTATTTTTCATTGTGTATTTAAGCCCAGTATTCCACTAATCTCTGAAGCTCTGTGGCAAATTATGGTCCCATCATCCACCTGAGTCTCATTTTACCAGCTCTTTTGCAATCCGCCACAAAATTCCCTAGTCAAAATTATGTCAAATGACTCAAGACAGCACCACTTGTCTAAATCTGGTCTGCTGAACTTGATTATAAATTAAAAAACCCTGGACTTAGAAACACTGAGTAATTGAGTTAGCAAAAATGAATTCCCTAGTGCAATCTCCAGCTGAAAGAAAGATCAACTGCAAAACTGAATGCAAGTCTGAAGTTATGCTGTGGCTTTTGACTGCCCTGAAATGCAAACTATTTTTTCCCTATATCTAATTGGATTCTCCCTTACTTCAATGTGTGCATACTGCCTCTAGTTTTTCCTTGTTCACCCCTGAGAAGGGTCCCTCTCATAGTCTCCACGTGCTCCCTATAGGAAGCTGCAGACAGAAAAAAGTTTTCTCTTTCTCTTCTCCAACCTGAACAACCAAACTCTGAGCTTCTCCTCCCACATCCTGGCAAGCTTGGTGACCCTTTCCTGGACTCTCTCCAATATATTAATGTCTCCCTTGTCCTATAGAGTACAAAATTTAGGAAAATGATGGAGATAAAATCTGAGGACTGAGTGGAAGGATCCCTTACCATAAAAAGTGTGGCTATCCACCAAACAATCAAACACAGCCAAAAAGAAAGGTCTTAAAATTAATAAAACTCAATCCTTTAGTTTTTCTCCAGCAGCAGGAAACCACAGCCTTCTTCCTTGCAGGAAGCATAGAATCAAATTTCTGACCAGCAACACAAAACCAAAAATAAATTCATTAATACATACAAATATAAAAAACAGTTTTTGCATTTCAAAACCCAGATCATGGGGCAGCTAAGAAAGATCAATGCACATTCAAGAAGAGCCATTGTAAATGCAAAAGGGGCTAAATACCTTACTCCCATCACTGCAGCTATCAAGAACAGACCTTCCCTTATTCTGCTTACCTGCATGGCAGAGTCCATTCGGCTGCAGAAATCCCTTTGTAACTAATATTTCTGTTGACAGCAGAAGATTGCTTTGGCTCTAGTTGAGTAAAGTGTCTCTCAGACTTCCTCCTCACTTGCCATTCTGGAGCTGCAGTGTGACAAACTAGACCATTCTTTAACATTTTCAGATTTCTGACTTGTGATTGCTTTGTGGTTGTTTACAGACATGCACTCTGTACAGCCAGTGATAGGGACATGAGTTATTCTCTAAGGAAGAATAATCTCTATATTTTTTTGTTATTGCTATTTTGGATTTAAATACAAACAAAACAGATGTGGACTAGTTAGGTTTGCAGCAGGTTAAAAGGCTGCACTCTACTGTTCAAAAACAATACTGCACAGTTTCTAAAATCAATCCATTCTTGAACGCGTCTTTTCATTATGCAACTAAATTTGCATATGCCGCAGCTGAAAAAGGCATAATTAGTAATTTGTGATTAATTTAAGCGGGAGCAGCTATAAAAATCTTAGGTATTTACATAGTTCTCATAAATTAGAGTCACAAACTGCAATTTGTTAAATTGAAATTCTGCTAAAAGCTTGCATTTACATAGATGTTCAGATGTTAAAGTGTTGACACGCATTTTAAAATCAACACTGCTGGCACATTCATAATTCATGCCAATGAGCTGAAAGGTTTATTAGGAAAGTTATTTGGACAGTAAAATATGATGGCCAGTAAGAAACTGCAATTGTAACCACTCTCAACCAATGAAAACATGCAACTTTTTTATTAAGAGTTGAAGATGATTGTACAGAAGATCATGACCACTGCCAAAACCAGAGTTACACTGACTGATGCAGTATAATATCTTAGGCTAATTCTATGGTCCTGCTTCATATTCACTGTCTGCAAGAAAAAAGAAAGTCAGCCTTTGGTACTCAATCAAAATTTGTAGATGAAGACACCAAACAAGGTGTTCACGTCAAGAATGGAATATGAAAAATGTAAAAAAAGACAAAACTGTCTCGTTTCACGATCTGTATCAGTGCATGGGAATTCAAAACTGAAAGGTCATGTTGAGGTCTGGTAAAGCTCTTTTCTATAATGTTGCACCTGTCAGTGGTATTAATGCAAATACTGAGATGGTTAATGGACCGGAAGAGAAACATCAATGCCAGGTCACATATTAGCTGATGCAAGTCAACATAGGTCTACAGAGGCATAGCTAGCTTTATGTTCACTAGGAATCTGTCATGTAACATACTAAAAAAGAATAAAAAAATGCTTCTTAGCTCTGAAGAAGCAATGTTTTAGTATTTTAAAATACTAATATCAAGAGTCTCCTGGGTGGAGATTTGGTTTTATTTTTGTTTTCAAATAACACCCTAACCAGACATGATTAACAAATGGCTAAGTGGCTATGCATAGAAATACCTGTATATCTGTAGAGGAGATGGATGGTATAGAATTTCCTTCTGAAAGGTCAACACTATTCTGTGAGAGAAGAAATTGATAAAATAATACTGAAATATACCTGCTGTGTAGACATGCCAATTGTGGCAACAGAGGGAAAATGCCCGGTCAGTGCTTTGAGATGGTGTCGGGTGGGATGTTCTCCCAGTGGTCTTCAGAAGTCCCTAGAAAAGAATTTTCCCTGGCACTGCTATTTATCCACACAGAACTTGTGAGGCAACATCCTCTCTTGACTCAACAGAAAATTTGGGCAGAATTGCTCAGGTTCATCTCACCTATTCTGAGGTGATGGCATTAGGATCACTCAATGGAGGGAAAAATAAAGACAGACCAATCCAGGCCCAAGTGAGACCATATGTGGGTTGAAACTCCCTCTGAAAACATCTGGATTCTTTCTCTAGATCACGTGTAGATAATCATCTCTTTGCAAATCCAGGTGCCTAAATTTTGCTGAGGGGGATCAATACCATTGCATTTTGAAAAACAAGAATTACTAACTTTTGCCCTATTTTCCAAAATTTCTCTTAGTTTTCCAAATGTTTCTCTTAGTCTTTCTCTCTCTCTGCTCTTTAATCTTGTTCCTTGATGGAAATCTGCATATGCATGTCTTCATATGGTCAAGACTTTTACCCACAGAGACTCTGTACAAGTTTGTATTGATCTTTTATTTTGCTGACTTGCCCAACCCAAGTCTGATGACATTCTATTAACATTGCACCCAAGTCCATGCCTACATTCAGAGGCAATCCTACACTAGGGCAGTCTTCTCTTTCTGGAGTTCTCTTTCTGTCCAGCTGCCTTGCCTAAGCTTTTGCAACCCCAAGTAGCTTCACAGTGATCTCTCTCTTGTTAAGACAGATCCTTACAGAATGCAATCAGAATTGCCTCAGTCCCCAAAAGCACTGAAATAGTTGTTCACATCCTTGAGTACCACCAACGTTTACTTGAATCTGATACCCTCTAGCATCACCTCACAGGTATGAGCTAAGGACAACGCCCTGGAAAGTGTGTGCAACAGTAAACTCTGAATGGGTCCAGCAGTATGGCAGAATAACTTCTGTCCAGCTAGAGCTGACTCTCATTCTGTGGTACTTGCCATGGGGCAAGGCTACCCATAAGGTTTAACAGATCTTTGTGACAGCAGAGAAGCTGATGATTGTAGATGTTGAGAGTACTTGTCAGTGAAAGCAAAAATTCAATAGAATAAAAAAAACCTAAATCAGATACAAATTTTGAACAAATAATTGTCTATTTTTATTTGATTTGATTTATAAAGAATTACATTTCCTTCCTTACTATGTAGCATGTTACTTGAGTTCCACAATCAAGTCCACTGTAAGCTCCTTAGAGTACAGAAAATTATGTTATCAGTCCTTATTTTTTGTGCACAGCATGCCACAGTGACTAGTTCTCCTAAGAAGAGAAGCTGAGTTATTTGTTACTGCAAAGCATGTGGCTGATAACAAGATTAGAGATGATGCATGCTCACATTTTCACCATTACCAATAAAGCCCAACTCCCATGTGTTTAACTGTTCAATCTTCACAGTGGTCTATAAAATGCCAGGCACACAGGATTTTCCATGGAAGTCAGTGACAATAGTACTCGGAAGTTTTGAAAACAAATTTCAAAACCACTGTAATCATATAATCTAACAATTTTCATCCTGTTGGCCTCATAAAATATACTCAGATAATAAAACAACCTTTTTGTGATTTTCCTTTAGACAGCTGTATCGTAAAAGAAATTAACATTGTCTCTGTTTCTTAGTATTGATACTATTAAATTATGCTGCAATGTTGAAGGGACATCTTAAAATTGAAGGGACATCTTTTGGGACTTTTGCATTACTTGAGGTGTGAGTTTCAGATAATCAATAGTATAAAAAATAAAACAACAGTCATAAAAATTACCTTCCTACTTAAATACAAAGTTTAAAAAATGCTTGCCAGAGGTTAAATAGTGTTGTTATTAGACAGTGGAAGTTTTGAAAATGTTTTTGGTAAAGAAAATGATATGTACAATATGTAGTGACAGATTTGTTATTCACTCTAAGAAATTTACAGCAGTCCCATTGCTGTGGCTGAAATAGTGGCTGAAACTCAATCACAAATAAATAAAATAATATTTTATTTTATTTCATTTCATGTGCCTATATATCATTGCATAGTAACTATTGTTAAGTCACTGAAATAGTTTATCTGGGGGACCATCAAATGCCTATTAGTGAATACTGTGAGAAAGAGATTAGTCAAATTTCTGTCAAGAATGGTGCATGCTGAGGTGATCTATGGAGAAGAACAGATATGTAGGATATATAGGAACAGTAGATATAGCAATAAATGGTTACCAGAAGTCCACTCCTTCTATCAGTGTAGTTTAATAAAGGGAAAAAGAACTGTTTGTGACTATCATGCTGGATTCCTTGCACATGCCCTTCTATACATGAGCTTCTTTTCTTCTCTGTAGTGAAGGGAAAAGGTGGATAGGGTTTCAGAGAGAAATTCAGATACATATTTTAACCCTAGATGGTATAAACTGACACAGTTGGAGCTGGTGGCAAGGATTAGTGTACAGGACCCCTCAGGTGATTGCAAAAGTGCCATTAAAACATATCAATTGATATTCCTACCTGCTCTCAATCTATTTGCCTATGACACTGTCAGTACTGAGCTTTGCCCCTTCTCTCTGGCACAGATTATACCAACAGCCTCAATTCATATTCTTCTGTCTCTAGTATCTCTGATGAACAGGCACTGAATAAAACCATGCTTTACAACAGGAGTATGGCTACAGTGAATGTGTCAGAAGCAGAAAAGTCACCGAGACCTGATTGTGTTAAGAAAGCATACTCTTTCAAAAATATCTTCTTAACTCCACTCAGTTTAGAGAACACACAAATAGAAAACCACAGGAATTCTTTGGATAGGTTTCTGTCCTTATTCCAGAGTAAACTCACCTGCAAATGAAGAGAAAAATTACCAAAACTCTTAAATTCTGGAATGGGATAGACACTGTCTAATGTTTTCAAGGATATTTCAACATATTTTTACATGCCTGAGGTTTCTACGATGTCCAGTCCAGCAGGGGATTTCTGAAAGTACCTTGACAAAAATCACATCTCCCATAAAACAGAGATGTATCTGTTTTCTTTCCAGGGCAACGATTGTGTTGCCCCGTCTGCCCTCAGGCTGCTCAGTCAGCGCACAGGAGGTGTAGGTTCAACCAGTCACAGCCTCCAGGCATTTAAAAGCAATTTGCAGGAGAATTGATGAATCAGCAAACCAGAGACTTGGCTAAGATCGAGGAAGTTTCCATTCCTTCCTGCTGAACTCCTGTTTCTGAGCAGAAGGGAATGAAGAATTTAAGTGGCTGGAAAAAGAGGGAGAGGAACTCAGCATCTGAATAGTTATAATAGTCTTTTGACACCAGGGAGTTTTGAGTCTGCTTCTGTTCCTAGGACTGCTGGAATTTTTCTGCTGAACTGAAATAATCTCAGAAACAAGTACTGACTAAAACCCATCAAATATTGAACCAGAAATTTTTTTTCCAATTTACAATTCCAAGTAGAATCCACACCACTGACAAATATATGAGTTTTTGTGAGATTATCTGACTAAAATAAGTCTTTTGAGGATATCCTTGGTGAAATGTACCAAAAGTGTGGTGTCAGCATCTAAGGAGGGCAAAGAAAAACAATTCATCTTGTGTCTGGTTCAAGAACTTAAACAAATTTTGGAAAGTTCTGTAGAGTCGTGGAGATTCTTGAAGGTTCAGAGAAGTGGAGGTTCATAGGAGTAGATGCAACAGTTTTCAGAGTAAGGTGTATGCATGGATACCACTGCACTTAATCTAATCATGATCTGCACATCTAAATCAACATCTAAATCTGGGATTGCAAGATGGATGACTGCAGCAGGATAAGTGCCTAATCAGAAAACTCTTTGTGGTTCAGTCTTCTTACTCAGGTTGCCATATTTTATGTACTGGTCAAAGTAACCATAACCTCCTTCTGTAAGCTTCTTATCTTGGCTGATCTGTCCCTAGATTTAATTAATGCTGACACCTCTGAATAGCCATTCCTCTGAAATTATCCCATCCCTTTCGAGGATTCTAGTTAATTTATATATGTTAATTTATATATTTATATATATTTTTATATATATATATATATATTTATATATAGTTTATACATATATATAAATATATATATATATATTTAATCTCCAGGGCTCTACGTGACTGCTCTTGCTGTTGGGAACATTTGAAAATCTCTAATTGGTCATATGCTATCTTTTAAAGGTCATACCCATGATTCTTCTTATTCACTTGAGAGCAATTCTTTTAAAGGGCAGGCCTGGGTGCAGATTTATAATCTTGTTCCTATATTGTTGCTGGATGGAAAACAAGGGAAAAAAAAGTAATCTCAAGGCAAAGTCAGCTGTCATAAGATTTCCAATCCATAAGACTGTCAACTGAGTTCCAGCAAGTTTTTCAGAAAAGGATCCAAACTCCTAAATTTTCCTTCATGGTGCAAAACTCTGGACAGTTATATCTTCCACAAAAAATTCACTTTTAGAAAAATAATGCATCCCAGAGCTGACTTTTTAGCTGTCAATCATGAAGATTTTTTAATAATATTTGAAAATACTAAAGGGCATTTATTTATCCTTTGAAATAAGTAATTTAGGTCTCAGCAGGCAATTTGCACATGTCACTAGTTTAACTGAGCAAGGATTAGCAAATTAAAATCTAATTATATTTTTTTTGCATAATTTGTCAAAATTACATGTTCTGTGTGAGTGACAGATGGGTGGAAAAACTTTTAATACAATGTGTCTTCCAAAAGTTTCTCTGCCTTTGTAGAGAATTAGTGGAAAAGTAACTATTTAATTCATTGTTTTATTTTAGTGAATAGAGGTCTATAACAAACTCCTGATAAATAGAGAAGAATTAAACAGTAGCTTATAATGTTTGTCCAAACTGTAAGGCAAGTCATTTTTTTTTTTTTTCCATAAACCCCAGGAGCTTTTTAGGATCCTTCCCAGAAAAGCCCAGATTCTCATCAGGCTGGAAAACTTTTCAGAGAAACAAAGGAAATGCAATTACCATTTTACTAGTGGAACACCATAGCCCAGAGGGATTGTGCAACTTGTTCAAAATCAGGTAACAAAACCCAGGAGATGGCAATGGATTGTCTGGGTCTCAGAGCAGTTCCTTCCCTGCTGTTGGTGACTTTCAGACTCATTTCAGACTGGCTTTCTCCTGGTCATTGGAAGACATTAAGGTTCATGCTGCATTCAAAATTACTGAAAGATGGATTTATATTATGTAACCTGAACAGGTGCATTCAGTATTATAATCATAGAATCACAGAATGTTAGTAGTTTGGGAGAGATCTCTAGAGATCACCTAGTCCAATTCAAAAGAAGGTATAAATTTATAATTTTGTGTATCAATCCTATGAAATGTCAAAATAACAGAGGATCATGTAATTTTTTTTTGGTAAATCTTATGTGAATTGTCTATATTTGGCCACCCTTCATAGAAACTGCTTTGTCTCATAAATACGTGGCTTATATTTAATATGGTGACATGAGATATTGTAAAGAGAATAACTGTGTGACAGACAAAAGGAGGACACTCCTCATTCCTGTTTAGTCAAAAAATTTTAGAGTATTTCCTACATTGTATAACAAGATAACATGGTACTTCTGGAGACACCTCTAAAGTTTGACTACTTGACTGCCAGAAACACAAAGGTGCAGCACTGTCTGCTCATGAGTCAGCTGAACCACCTGAAAATAAAGTTATTCTTGGCATTACAGTTCTTAAAGCATCAAAACTCAAATGCATTGCAAAGTGGTTCAGGAAGGCCTCTTTTAATGTTTCAGTCTTTAGTGCACTCTAAAATATATTGTTAACAGTAATGCACTTCCCCAGGGTTTGTCTGGCATCCTTTTGAGAGCACAGTGAGGAACCCCTGACGCCTTTGCAACCTTGGTACAGGAGTGGAAGCACACAAGACACACTTACTGTATGTTCATACTCTAGTCCAGCCAGCAGAAGTAGTTGTGGGGGAGGTTTAAATGCATAATATTATTTTATGTCCTGATCTAGAGTTGCTAATTCAGGAATCTACCTCTGACCCTAAATACCAGTATACAGCAAATATCTTAGGCTCATACATAGGTTTTGGCTGATTGAGCTCTGAGGAGGTTTTGAGAACTGTTAGCAATGTGGATGTGGGATAGAGTGAAAATTCCTTGTATGTAGCTAGAAGATTGAAATTTACACAGAGTAGAAGCATGAGATATATCTCCTAAAATAGCTATTCACTTGCTAAGGGTTCCACCGAGGATGAAGGATGACAGGGTGCCATTATAAATAAGCTGTTGTCTGCTCAGCTTTGGATGACAAATTCAGGTGCTACAATGCTTTGCCTTTTGCAATACATCATTTTCTTAAAGCATGCAGTGGCTTAGGCAAAACTCCTCTCAAGTGCCAAAAATTCACAGGACAATTAGCAGAAGTAGGACAATTGTATCTGACAGTTCTATAACAATACAAACCCTGTTGAGTTTCCCAAAATAATAGTAGCAAGTAAACCAGAGCCATAGGATGTGTTTGGTCTTCTGTCTATAATTTAAAGGTTAACTTATATCTCCTGCTGTTCCATAGCACAATTAATTATATTTTCCCACGAGTGCCTATTTTTAGTCTTGGAAGGGAATAAGGAAGCTGTGATTGAAGAGGAAAAATAAGGTGTGTTTTTTTTTTTAATAAAAGAGCACAAGAGACAGTAGTGTTGTGTGGTACTGTAGCTCCTTCTGCAAGATACGGTAGTGTGTGTGCTTTCCAGCTGATCATGAGTTCTCCCTTAGATTAAAATCAGCTACATCTACATCTCCATTGTTCCTTTTTAGTTGGAACAACTAAATGACTTAAAATTAACAAATTAAATGACATAAATAAAAATTTTAAAAACATACCCCCTCCTTTGCGCTAATTCTCCAAGGAGCTTCATAAATTGTACTCAGAATAACCACCTACACAAGATGCAGGAACTGCCAAAACTTTCAAGCATTTTCCATTCTGGAATAAAATACACAAGTATTCCTTTCTCTTCCTCCCCCCTATGCTCACTAACTTTGAACACACGAAACCAAGATACTGTATATAGTTGCTGCTGTCTAAAAAAAAAACCAAAAAAACCAAAAAACCCAACTCTTTAAAAGAAAGAGTAAGTTTATACCCTGAGCTGATGATTGGGGCTATTTGTTCTGATGGGAAAAGGAATATCCCTTTAACCCAGAGACATGCAGCTCAGTTCAACTGTTACACATTTAGCATTTCTCTATGCCTAACAGGAAGCAGCTATGGAGTTTAAGTGATGGGTTACTTAATGTTCTGCTTTGAGCCTTATTCTGAAGTATTCACCTCTCAAGTGACACAACAGAAACCATCATTTGCACAAGGATCACAAGAGGTCAGGGTCCTTAGAGCTACTTACTGTCACAGTTTAATGCTGGGCTGGCAATTAAACAAATGATAGATGCTCTCTATTAACCCCTCTGCCTCCCCTCTAAGGAAAGGGGAGGCAATAAGAGAGATTTACAAGCTAGAAACTAAACTACACAGCTTTAGTGAAACTGCAGCGATGAAAAGGAAAATAGTCAAATATGTATGAATATATACATGTACAAAAGCAATATCACCTCATCCCCACACAACCTCTGCCCCCCTAAAATAATGCTCACATCACCACTGAGTCTGCAGGGAAGCTCTGGGAAAGTCATGGGCTGGGCTCATGGAGTCAGCAGCAGATGGGATGTCTTCAGGAGGGCATGGATCAGGATCAAAGGTAGACAAATTGGCAGGATCCTCCTAGGATTCTGGCCATGCATGAAGAGAACTTGACCTTCATGATCCCTCAAATGTATTCCAAATATGATGAGTATGGGATGGAATACCTCATTTGGCCAATTTTGGTCAACTGTTTGGTCCCATTCCCCCAAAGGAAGGGTCACAGGTGTGAGACTAAGGCATCATTTTAGGCACTCTAAGCAACTGTATGTCAATGATAAAATTGTATGGCAATCAAGAACCTATATAAATATCAGGAAAACAAACAGACAAACAAACAAAACCAACCAACCAAACAAACAAAAAAAAAGGCAAGAAAAGGCAGGAAGACTGGACAGGAGGACAAAGAAAACTCTTAAAAATATGACATACCTTAAGAAAGCTATACTCATGTTCAACAAAGGAAAACAGAAAAGAAAACAATATAAGCAGGAAAAATAGATAAGGCAGGCCAACCTAACTCTGAAAAATATCTTCCTAAAGGCATAAAATTTAATTTGGTTTGTTTTGAGGGTTGTTTTTTTCAAATACACCCAAAGCACGAAGTTTTCTAGCTAGCTGGTAGATCCTGTATGCATTTAAGACATGAAAGAAGCCCAAATGTGTTGAAAGTAACCCAAGTTAGCAAACAGCTCCAAAATATGATCAAAACTGTGTACAGAGAACATGCCAAAGGCAGGCATGTGTTCCAATCCACTTGCAGTTCTCTGAAGGTACCAACAGGGATGATGCTAAAAAAGGGTGAGGTGTTATAGTGCGCCTCCTTGGATAGCCAAAAGCTTTTAATAAATCTCCCAATAATGATTCTTAGAGAAACAAAACTTCTGTAGCACGGGAAGAGATTTTTCTAAATTAATCTAAATAGGTGAAAATATGAAAAACAAGGTTCAGTAATACCAGTTTTGAGAATGTTAAAATATCCCACAGAGACTAGAGACCACTAGAGTACTGGAGACTTCTGTTAGGGACCCATACTAGTTCACATCTTCATAAATTACCTAGGAAATTACTTCATAATGAGGTAATAAACTTGCTGACCCAATTAAACCATTTAGAGCGATAAAACTAAAAAATTATTTAGAACTGCAAAAAACCCCTCACAATTCTGCAAGTGCCATCCATCTGACCAAATCATGCATCTGCAGTGCATGGAGGCCTTTGCTCCTATTCTCCAATCAGTGGAATGAAACAGGTACTTTTATGGGGTGATTTATCTCCCTGTAATTCAGGTGGGAGAAATTATCCCTTAAAAATGACAGTTTGTCTCCACTGATTATAAAGGGAGCCAAAGAAAAAGAGCTCAGATGTCACCAGATAACTCTCACCTTGAATGACTTGTACATAAAATGTCAGATGAAATTTTATATAACTATTTGCTAAGAGGGGTATAGGATAAGCAATCCTAACTTTGCATACACAACATGGAGTATCAATGGGCTATTACCACTCAGGAAAGATATCTTAAAATTATGGTCCATCATTCCACAAGATGTGATTTTGGTGCTCAAGAAAATGTCAGTAATTAGACAGAGATAGAGAACACAGCAGATACCATCATGTTACTGTGTAACCTCAGCAACTTGAATATCATTTTAAGCTGTGGTCTGTTCTTTCCAAGAACTGTAGATTAGAATTAGAAAATATTCAGAGAAGGTGAAAGAGATAATTAGGCTACAGAATGAGACCAGAAGACCCTAGTCTGCAAAAAAAAAAAAGAAAATAAAAGGTGGAAGAGATAGTGACAGAAGTCTATGAAGTAGTAAATATAATTTTAAAAAAAGTATAAGGCCAGATACAGTTCACTGTATTTTTATTTGTTTGTTATACAGTCAGGTACATTAAATGAATTTACTAGAATGAAAAGTTTAAGAGATCCAAGCGAACAGCCTTTTCACACAGCTGCAGTTAGAGTGGGGAGTCTGTGGCTGCAGAAGGCTGTAGATTGAAAACATTTCTATCAGTTTAGATATTTCTTTACTGGCCAGACAAGAGATGCTAAGGTGTCTTCCCTTGCTGCTCTGCCACTGCAAGGGGTGACTGAATCAAGGCAAATCCATGTTTCTCCTGCTGCTGGAGACTGACAGAACCAGAGGTTGACAGAAATGTGTATAGAGCACCCAGACGTGATAGGAACTTATGACTGAACCTTCTCACGTGTAGGATAGCACCTGAACATCACAATACTCTTTACCATGGAGGGAGCAGTACTAATGGGTTATCAGCTCAGTAAGCAAAGACCATTCAGCAGATGAACAGAAGCAGAAGGGAGAAGACAAAAGGGAAGGAATCCATTTTCTGTTTACTGAACATTGTGCTTCCTCCAGAGCATCAACAATGTCTTTTCCTTTTAATTTTCCCATTTCAGTTTGATCACAGATTGTGCAGATGTTGTTTCATGCTTTAGGTGTTTAAACCAACTAATTTTAAGAATGTCCATAGGGCATGAATCTTTTAGCACTCCGAGCAGCTTTTTGCACTTCTGCTCTCCGTAGGCTTTGGGAAATATTGCTTTGCGCTTGAAGATGCTTTTGTTAAGTGGCCTGGAAGCAGGAATTCTGTTGTGTAATTTCAGTAAATTTAGACTTCAGCTGAACATAAGGAAGCCTTGAAAAAGCAGAATTTTCAGTTTTAGAAACCTATCAAATATTGCCTTTGTGGTTAGTTAACATGAACATTATGGACAACTCACAACTAAACTGTGCATGTTAAAAATCCTTTCATCAAACTACAGTTACAGAAGTAACTACCTTAGTGAAAGGCAGGGAAAAAAGCATTATCATGACATAATCAGAAGAAACTGAGACTACTACAAAGAAATAAAACAGATCTACTAAATTTTATGGGGATATAAAAGAAGCAAATAAAAAAATCAGCAATGATCTAAATTAAACATAATACATACCATATCATGTGAGTGGAGATTAGAAATTTTGGTGTCAGAAGACAACTGAAATTTGGTTGAATACTTAACTGTCAGTGATTTAAGCAGCAGCTATGTTGAAACTTGTTCTGACTTTGCTGGTGCTACTCTTTTTGTATGAATCCAGTCTGCCAGAGGAATAAAGAGCAGACAAAAGCCAACAGCTCCTTAAGGAAAAGAGAAGGTGTCATTAACATTCACTTTCTCTTTTCAGTCTTAAATTTCTATGTTCCTCTGCCTGGAAAATTCACTTACACCAGATCTTAAAAATAAGCAAGTACTTCTGCTTTTGGTTGCAGTTTACAACATGTGGATCCCAATTTTCAAGCTTGCTTTTCAAACTAATCTGCTGCTGTCACAGATTTTCATGGCCCCACCCTATCATTGATCCAAATGTTAGTATTCCTCACAACAATTTACACCTCCTGAAGGATTGCTTAAGGGTTGATTAATTCCCAACTAAATTATCTTTAACTATGGGCATCACAGGGCTAGATAATCTGCAGGACAGTCAATCCCATCCCTTGTACTGAGAAGGAAAAGGGTATTAAAACTTCCTTGAGAATTATGTGTAACATCTATCAAAAATCTCAACTGAAGAAAGTTCTTCAGTATTGTGATGCTGACTATCCTTTGCTACAATACATCCCTTTAACACTAAAATTCCTGGAAAAAAAAAACCAACCCAACAAACATACAATATTTTTCCCTCTTTTTCTCTTTTGGATTACAGATAAAAAGTAATTCCACTCTTAATGAGGAAAACTTTATATTGGAACTAAATTATGTTCGTTTACTATTTTCAGGAAAAACAGAAATGGAATTTACTTCAGTTCTTCCCTTTAGCTCATGTTTTCTGATTTGTGGATCATTGGTGGGTACCCCTATTTTCTCTATTTCTGTGTGCAAACCAAAGCTGAATAATTATTTCAGACCTCTCTGACAGTCCTATAAACTTATATTTAAATATATTTCAGTTTGTTTGCAAAGATATCCCATTAAATAAGAGTAGAATAATGACCTTTGACATCTTAACATTTCAATTATGTATTTGTACCTACCACTCACCTCTTTTTTGCAATGATATCACATCAAATAATACATATCAATATTTTAGGATGTATAATGATTTTTTTTTTAAAAATCATTAGTGTGTGGTCTCAGAGTGGTCACACTGAATTCTTCAGGATCAAACTTGCCTGGAACTAAGGTCACTTGTTCAGCAGCCCCTGTGAGCACAAGGTGTTCAGCTACTACCTGGCTTGAAGATCACAGGAAGGATCAAGCTAACCATAAACTGATTTTAACCCCTTCCTGGAAATGTCTTTCTGCTGATTTTATGGTTTCAACATTTTTTTCTCCATAATTTTTTTTTTTTATTCTGGGTACTTCTCGATAATGTAAACATAACTACTTTGAAATTTCACTATTTCAGGCTTACAGATGCATTTGTGTCAACATCCTTTCCAGTCTAAAATAATCCAACTCCCACGTCATCCCAGTTTAGTGACTTAGTGTTACAATAGAAATTGGTGACAGAATGAAGAATTAAACATAAATATCCCTAATCATAAGCCACTGGCTCATCCGTTCCTCTGTCACATTAGCAAAGCAGACTTTCTGAGGTTTTTTTTTCTTTTGTTTGTTCGTCCTCTAATGCTGCCAGGTGAAATTCAGTATGCATATTCCATATGGTGAATGGGTATTGCAGGGAATATACCTCAATGGAGATGTTTCTTTCCTATTAGTTGTATTGTGTGTTTTCTCAGTGCTAAGGAGAATTTTTCCTCCCATTTTTCATGTGTTAGTAGTTTTGCTGAACTTTCTCTATCAAGGGATCAAGATTCATCACTAGAAAATATTATTTGAAATAATATTTTAATGGAGAATCCTTCATATATTACTGTAGACGTGCTGGGCCCATTTATTATTAGTCAAGTACATTACACCACTGCAACAGTAATCTGATTTTACAATATAATAAAAGCTGGAGGATAAGAAACATTAAGTGTTATTTGTCAAGAAGAGTGATCTTTATTAGATCTGACCTTTCTCTAAGACAACACAATAAAAAGGTGAGTGTCATTTATGTACTTGCAAAGATTAGTTTTGCTTACAATAAGCAAATGATGAGTCTCCCAGGGGGCTTAAAATTCTCATTGGAAATAATTGAATCTCATTACCAAGCATGAACTATGAAGCTCCTATGATTTGCCCCAATCAACTGTTAAAAGCATGTTCCCACCCAGAACACCACCTTTCCAACCTCTGCTGCTACACAGTGTAGTGCTAGTGAAATGACCTTTTATGAAGACATAAAGCACCATGTAATTAACTTTTTCTATGTACAGAGTTGAGATTTAATGAAGCAGTGAGGTTAAATGTCAATACTTCCTTTCAAGGATTTTTTCCATAATACAGTTCTTGGCTTTCAGATGTTAATGATACACTTCCCGTACTCATTCTGTTTTTCGGAAAAAAAAATTGCAAATTTGTACTGTAGTGCATAACAAGGTCCAATTTTGCTCATTGAGCAACCCCAATCAATGAAGAATAGCTCTGAAATGCAAAGCAATAACCCGAATTGGAGATTATTTTATGATTCTGATCCAAAATCCATTGAAGCAGATGGAAATGTATTGCCCTCAAGGCTGCATGGTTTCCATGTATCTAGTTCTGAACAGTTTCACAGCATTAGGAGAAGCTCTATGTGAGACCTCTAGATGATCATCAAAATCTTTTTGCAAGAGCAGTAATTGATTTGCTCACCTCTGAATCAAAGTGATTACCCTAGGAATAGGCATGTGTAGATAACAATTTCAACACTGGTTTAAGTCTTATTTACAGGATAGGTGAGTACTGTTTTCCCTATATCTTAATGATACTTGAAATGCAAAGAGAATTTCCCACTTCTCACTTCATTTTTTTTTTTTTTTTTTCATTTACAGCTGAAGATCTTTCACTGACTGTATGATTTTTAGGGTACAAATGGGAATTTTCTCATATTCACCTGAGAATTATGGATCCAACCAGGAAGAAGTTACAGCAGACACTAAGAGTTGCTTTCTCTTGACATCCACAGAAGGTGAACCTATTTCTTGATTGAATTTGACCCATAAATATTAGCTCCTAGATGGCAGATACTATTGTGTCTGTGTCATATCAAATTAATAAATGTCTAGTACCCAGACTAATATGCCTAAGTTGACATGAATTGTGTGTAATAGATAATTAATTCTAATTAAGACAATTAAGAAAAATCCTGTTTCCGGGGTAATTTTGCCTTCATTTTTTTAAACGACATTGACTGTTACCTCTGAAGGAGTTCTGAAACCCACGTGTAACTGGATGAACTCTGGAATTTAAGAAAGTCACTCTCCTGTCCTATCAGATGGTTTGCCTCATACATGCTCTGGTATATACCAGTGATTTTCTTTCACATCTCACTGAAAAAAACCCAAAACATGCCAGAGAGCCTCTCGGACCAGAGCCATAACCAGTTTTTCATGTGTATAAGAAAAGCAGTTCTAAGTATATGTATCACTTAGAAAGAGCAATTTATTATAAGGAATTGTTTAAAGCCATCTAGGATGCAACAGGCCATAGGCCATAAAGTGAAGGCCAGACAATAATGTGCTGAATCCTCTGGGTTCCAAAAATAAACTGACTTTCTAGGGAAATAAAAATAGAAAAAAATAATGAAAAAAAACCCAAAACCCAACAACCAAACAACAGATTTCTTAATTGCATGGAAATTGTGCGTCTGACATTGTCTAGCCCATGGTGCCACAACATATGAAAAGGCCAACTGATTAAAAATCTATTTTTACAGGTTTTCAGGGAATGTGTTTTTTATTATATGCAGCAGTGGAGAAATGCTTTTGGGAAGCTTTACAATACCATTAGTCTCCAACACATGAATGGGGACCCAGCGGACAATTACAATGTATTAGGGAAAGAGCATAGTCAATTATAATCAATACATTGCTTGCAGATTTCCGGAAGCTGCAGCAAATTATTTCTGAGTTAGAAGACTCTCGAATTCCCACACTATACAAGACACAACACAGCTACATATTATAAGAAGAATCTTAAGGGAAAGAAACCAACAAACCAAAAGAAACAAAAAATGAAAACAAACTATGCCCTTCTTCATCCCTTTTTTCTAAAATGTATCCCTCCAGTTTGTAGCTCAACACTTTTTTTCTGACATTGTGTTTGTCATAGTAAATGTCTTGGTTATTACTCAAACTATAGAATTGTAGAATCATCATGGTTGGAATGATCTTCATGATCATCAAGTCCAACATTCAGCCCTACACCATCTTAACCACTAAATCATCTCTTGAAGTGCCACGTCCACCTGTTTTTTCAATGCCTACAGGGGCATATACCTCCCTGGCAGGCTGTTCCAATGTTTTACCACTCTGCCAGTGAAAAAGTTTTTCCTGATATCTAGTCTTAACCACCCCTGGTGCAACTCGAGCCCAATATCTCTTCTCCTATCTCTAGTCACTAGGGAAAAGAGGCCAACACCTGCCTCACTACAGATCTCCCCTCAGATCTCCCCTCAGACTCTTCTTCTCCAGGTTATACAGCCCCAGCTCCCTCAGCCTCTCCTCATCAGACCTGTTCTCCCGACCCCTAATCAGCCCAGCTGCCCTACTCTACACCCTCTCCAGAACCTTGATGTCCTTCCTATACTGCACTGCCCAAAACTTGACTCAGTACTTGAGGTGCAGCCTCACCAAGGCTGAGTACAAGGGTAAGATCACCTCCCTAGCCCTTCGTGTCACACTGTTCCTGATACAGGCCAGGATGCTGTAGTAGGTACTACTTGTAGTTTTCTTTTCTATAGTAATAATCAAGGAAATTAAAGAGAGGAGAGGTCAAGAACATTAAGGACACAGGCTTTCTGTAATCTGATATTTTAACCCCAAATCCAAGGAAATCTTCCAGTGCAACAACTTTTGGAGACCCAAGTCTAATTAATTGTTGGAGGATTCCTTCCCATTTTCCCTGACTCCATCCCTCAAAGCCAAGCTGTGGCTTTTACATTAAGTCAGAAGGAAAATACCAGGCATTACTAAGAGAGGTGGTTATAGTGAGGTTAGAAATTCCAAGCTAGGTGGCATCTTCTAACTTTCACAATAAAACAATGTTGCTCAATAGGGGCAAAAAAATTTAAAAGACTCTTATAGTGACAAAGATGAATGCTGCATCTTTGGATGCAATGTAGAGGAAGCTTCTCAATAGAAATAGAAAGAAGACTGAATTTCTGGAAATTTTAAATTTTGTTTTGTAATTTTTTAAATAAACAAAAGACTGATACAAGGTATTGTGCCTTATTATCTTTATTAATTTAATGGAAATCTTCAAGGCTTTCTTTAGAATGGCACTAATTCCAGATTTGAATATGAATTTTTAAAAAAATAATAAATATGCTGGAAGGTAACTTAAAACCCAACTTGATATGAGTATCCCAGAAGAGAAACAAGAAACCCAAGCAGGGAAAAATTGTACCAAATATCATCTGTGATAGCAATTTTCCTCTCTGCATGTGAAAATGCATTGCAAAGGAAGTTAATTACCATTATTACCACTTCCCTTTCAGGCTGGCAAACTTAGTCAGAAAGAGATTATATAACTCAGCAAAGATCCAAGCTGAAAAGTGAAGGAAAGAACCTGTCCTGTAGCTCTCTGACTACATGCCTGTTTGTTTGTAACCCAGCCAACCATGAAAAAGGAGAAAAATATTTAAGGCAATGTAAATGTAGCAATGAGCACATCACAGTGAATGTGTCAAAATACATCCAAAGTGGACATCTTTGGTCAGAGATCTCCATTTTTCTGAGGTCTGATCTGCCAGCTGAAAGAAGAGAACATGAGGGCCAGTTTATAGTAATATACTTGGACTAGCTTTTGATAAACTTGTGCAGCTAATAAATAGCTAAGATATAGAAAGATATGGCCTTAGAATAAAAAATTCTTATGTCATAATCAGAGTAAATTAATTCTTTTTTTATATTACATGTAATTTCTCTTTTTATTTCATAAACAATTTGGACAGTATTGTTGATTATCATTTTAAATCAGCTGCTGTGTATCTAATTTCACGTACTTTATAGACTGTTCATAGTCTAGTTACAAAGGCAGCTTTCCTTCTGTAAAACCATGAAATACTGCAGCCTTTGATTTGAAATGTCTCCCAAAACATTCATTAAGAACTGTGATAACAGATTTTTCCAGATTTTTAACAGATTTTTTTGTGTGTGTGTAAAAATTTTAGAAATAACCATCATCTTGCAAGTAGATCATGATGATGTGTCTGTATGTCTGCCTGTGAGAAGAGAGGCACACTGAAAGAGAATTAATAATTAAACACGATTTTCTCCCTTATTAGATAGCTCTAGAAGAAATCTCTTTGCTTCACTTGTGTCCCTTCATCTCTATCTCTCTTTCTTTTTTTCTTTATGGATTTATTTTTCCTTTTTACCTATTTTGCATATTTTTTTGTCCCATCATTTTCTCCTCCTCACATTTATCTGACTGATTTTTTTTTAACATCCTTTAACCACTCAGACTGTCAGTTGGTATGTTATCACTGCACATCATATTTTCAAAACTGTACCAATATTCAGAGTTCTCTTTAGATTTCTGTTAAAAAGAGAGAAAAAAAAAATATGTTCTAGGAGAATGAAACTGCTCTGTATACTTTGATTGTCATGGCATTCTGATCTTCTTACTGCACCCTTTTTATTCAAGCATTTTTGGAAGGAGCAAAGAAAAATTTATCAAGGCACTCACAATAGCTTATGACAAGGAGAAGAACAGATCAAGCTCCATCAGCTGAAAATGAAGCTACTTTTAGCATCCAACTAAAACTAAGCTTTACCTGATCTTCTATTAGCAACATTGACTAGCTCCTGAAACACTGTGAGGTGTACAAGAGGGGATGATTTTATGAAAGGCACTTTTCAAATTGTCTAACTGTATGAATCAAGCATTCTGTGATGGGTGCAGTGGTGACCTCTGTTTATCAATAATCTGCTCTTGAAGGATTTTTATTAGGAATACATATCAATGAAGTCCTGAGAGCAACACCAGTTTCAGAAACAAACACTGCAGAAATAATAATCTATAAAAGCTATATTATTCAAGAACTAACAGTATGAAGGTCTTTTATTTCACTGTATTTTTCTGACTTGATCCAGGTACATTCAGGTTCAACATTTTGCACTCTGAATGTGCCAGAGGCTGACGTATCACAATTAACCTGCAACATTACCACACTCTTGCACACCTCTACAGACACTTCCTGTAGGTTATCTAGTTGAGAAGCATTTTGAAGGGTCTTTTTAGCTCAGTTTTATTCTAGAGCCTGTCTTGTAGCTCTTCATCAGAGAAAAAAAGCCCTAAATAAAACATAAAATAAAATATACTTAAATAAAGATTGCTCTGTCATTCATCAATTTAACATTGGGAAAGTTTCAGATTACATTAAATTATTCATTTCTTTTTTTTTTTTTTTTTTTTACCCCATAGTTTTATCCATGGTTTTGGTCATGTTTGGTCATAAAACAGACTGAAAATAGATGTTCCATATCCTGTATCCTTACAAGTTTGCTTTCACTGGTACTTGAACTTCACAACGCTGGCTCCTTTTCCAGGCAGTCTTGCAGCAGTGCCCCTGGCTTGCTTTTCTCACCTAATGCACTACTTCAAAAGTAGGCTGCACAAGGGAGAAATATTGGAAACATCTATACTAAGATATTTTATTGAAAAGTACCTTCTTGTATACTCTATCTGTCTCTAGCTAACATTTGTGAAGCATTTATCTGCTATAAAGAAAGAGGCACGTGATGGCAGCAGCAACAGAACTGATGCTGAAGAATATGAAGAATATGGGATAAAAGTGGATGTTTGTTGCTTTTAAAAAGCAAGATATCCACTCAGCAGATATCTAAGTTAATTAAATGTACCATGTGGGGGAAAAAAATAACCCCAAGGAAAACCATATGGATAATCATAAATTCTAATTATAGTAACAGAATTTCACTTAAAACTCACGATCAGTTTTACTGAACCTCTGTGAAGAACCATAGGCTGCAGATTTAGAAAGTGATAGAGTTGGCAGCAATGCTATTGCAAGACATTCAAACGCCAGTCCAACCCTCACTGTTCACTGCTTCTAATTTGCTCATCTCAGCGAGGCAGTTAACCACAAACCCACAAACAGCTGTACTGACACAAGAGACTGAGTCAAATAGCATCACAGGAAGACAGGACTGTAGAAATATCCTAAGCTGCTTTTGTATGCCAAGCAAGAGCCTTGTGAAACTGTATCCTAGAGAGGACTTGAAGATATGGTGATAAATTATCTTCACTAAAGCTTTTTGGCTGTCCAATATGAAGCCTGTAATTGAGTTACCTCAGCATCTCACAGTAGGATTCAGGAAAGCCAAACATTAACCAGAAGACTGTATGAGAAACCCTCCACTGTCCCCTGAGCACATCCTGGGGGTTCTGATGAAGTCTGCCTGGCATGCAGTTAATTTTCTTCATAGAAGCCTGTATGCTGCTGTGCTTTGGATTTGTGACCAAAATGACCAAAGGGGTATCTTACACCATATCACACTGTGCTCAGCAGTAAATGCTGTGGGAAGGAGAAGGGAGGGAGGGATGCTTGTATTTAGGGCATTTGTCTTCCCAAGTAGCTGTTACATGTGGGGAAGCCCAGCTTTCCTGGAGATGGGAAGCAGCGAATGAATTCCTTGTTTTGGTTTACTTTATGTATTGAACTGTCTTCATCTCAGTCCACAATTTTTTTCCCTTTTACCCTTCCCCCAATCCCATCAGAACAGAGCAAGCTGCTGTGAGGGGTTTAGCTGACACTCCTGAGGTTAATCCACAACATTATATCAGATTAATTTACTCAGAGGTCTACTGTCTCCAAGGAGTGCCCTAATTATTGGTCATGGTTTCTCTTCCTATCTCTCTCTCCCTTCTGGTCTAGTAAATCTGGAATTAATTTACTGATAAGAAAAAAATCAGAAAAAAACAGTTTCCCCACTCTATTCTTTTCATGTCTCTGGACTATTTCTCAAATGTTCTGTTTGCAAAAGGACTTATGGACAAATTCCTTGAAGCAGTGATCTTCCACAACTGCAGTGATATTCAAGAAGACCTGGAAAAGATCTTTGAAACTTTCAGACTGAGAAAGGTAGAGTGGCTTTCAGCAAGCCAATTGTCTAATAAAGGAGGGAATGATTTATTTTTTTTTTAATTATTTATTTTCAAGTGACAGGAGCCTTGGTATTATGCTCTGCTTAGAGCTTAGCCTTTCTAGTGATGAGGTTGGGTTTGCATTGTCGAGTTCCTCTAAGGCTCCTGATGCAATCCAGTGCCTCAACTGCTGTTTCCATACAGGCTAAGACTGGCTGCAATTATTCACTTGTTTACCCTGTTAAACCAATGGTAAACCAATACAGATAGATAAGCATGAGAGAGGTGCCTGCTGACTGCAGGTGTAGGATCTTTTTGTACACATGTAGGAATCTATATGGAAATAACCATGGAAATTTGTCACATCTTAAAATAGATATTTAAAAGAGACCAGATAAAAAAATATTGAAATTCTTCCTAAACTTGAAGCAGAATAATATGAGACATTGGTATCCCTTTTTTTTTTTTTTTTTTTTTTTTCTGTTTTGGACTCAATGTAAGTGCATGAAGGCTGTATTTTGTGAAATTTGGAAAACATTATTATATATAAATTATTTCTCAAATCACTCTTAAAAAAAGACCACCAAAGGAAGTACATTTAACATTTGAAGCTATTTAAATTCCAGGTGATGAACTAAATTTGAATGAACACATTTGAACACATTTGAAGGTCTTAATAGTACTTAAGCTTGAAAGAACTGAAGACCTTCTCTATCCTGGGACTTCAGTTTATAACACACTGTTGACTTAAACAGGGATGCTTTTCTGAACTGCAGACTGAAATCCAAGTGCTCCTTTAGGGTCCTCATCTCCCTCATGTGATCTGTCAGCACTGCTGTTCAAAATAAGCAAGTTTGGTATAGAGACAGTAGTCAGGGCAAATTTGACCCTTTGTATGACAGTTGTGAAGCACATTTACTGTGATGACCACTGGTAAAAATAGTAAGAAGAACCTGAAACACATTTTTGAATATTTATAAATACACTAGATCTTTGTATCTTGTGCAAAACCAGCATGGCACCAGCTCACACCTAGTGCTCAAACTTCACTGTTTTATCCAACCTATGTGTGCAGCTGTGTTTCTAGGCCACTCTCTTTCAATGGTTCATCAAGACTATCTGGGACTCAAGAGGGAATTGTGGTTTTCTCCACCAGATATCTTAAAAGCAAATATATCCCATAGATAATAAAATGAAAACAAACAAAAAACTTCAAACACTTTAATAGACAAAGTAGCTATGTGTAATTTTCTGAATAAATGGAACTGAAAATCCCCCAGCAAGCTTCAAAACAAGCTAAAATTTTTATGTAACATTCCCCCCTTTTTATTTCGTACAGAAGCATCAGAGTGTCAAGGTATTCTGTCACATATTCTGACCTTCCAGAGAAGATTTCACAGGCTGGAGAGTAGGGAGGTAATAGTTTCTGATAAAGTGTTATTACAGTGAGATGAGATTTTTTTTTCTGACTTTTTTTGAACCATCTCAAACAAAAAAACACATAAGCCTTTGGGTTTATATCTTAACCAAGTCATTGCTTTTGAGAAGTTTTAAGGAGAGTGGCTAGCTGATTTTTAAAAAAAATACTGCAGTTAATATGACAACCTCTCCACTGATTTCCTCTCACCATTTCCTTGAGTTTTGATTACTTTTCATTCATTCCATTTCATTACTGAACCATGAAGATTAAAGAGGATATTGTCAACAGTTCACCCATGTGTTGACCCGGGTCCTCTCAGAATCTCTCCATTTCTGTGCAAACATTCAAAGTGACAGAGACACTTGTTATCACCTTTAGAAATACTCATTTTATTTACAGTTGGGGTTTATACAGCTTTCAACTCTCTTTTCAAACATAAAATTGGATAGTCCTTTAGTCTCTTGAAGCACTTCTATTTTTTTAATGAAGATCAGACAATAGAACCAACATATAGTACTTAGCTACAGTACCAATAAGGATTTCATTTGGACACTGTTTTTCATCTGGCATGACAAAATTTTTCTTTACATTTATGTTGTCATGTAAATATCTGGCAGTGATAAAGAGATGGTGGCTTAACCATGACTTGTAAAAGTCCACGTGGAAGAGAGAGGTTTTATAGTAACTTTTTTTTATTAATAAAAGCACATCATGCATCTTTCAGCATTTCAAGTAATGACTGAAAAGCTACTTTAACACATGGAAGTGAACTAAGCTGCGTGCTTGAAAGAGAAAGGATTGGATGGACATGTGTTCCTGTGGTGTCAAGGAGTCAATTTTAATGAACAGCTTGGTTCTTGTTGATCTCCAGTAGTTCAAATGAAAGAATTGCAGCAAAAGAAGATCAAACACAGTGTAACCTATAACTAACCCTGTCAACATTTTAATTTGTCAAATTCTTTTCTTTCCCCAAATAAACCAGGAAATTTTAATTATGAAATAACAAAATATAGAAACAAAGAACATTGGTTTATGGCACAATTAATTTTTAACTGCACTGTTAAATTTCATGGGTCTGCATGGCTACCACTAACCTCGTGTGTCTGCTACTGCAATTTCAATACTGACTTTACCATTTTTACACCATTAAGGATGAAAATTTAATAAACACAAAACACTGAATGCCACTTTAGACTGAAGAATGCTTCACTGTGAGCTCTGTGAGGAAGATTTTATCCAGGTTTTGGTTAGGCTGGTGGGAATAAAAGAGATAGGAAGAAGCTCTGTAGAACAAATTTATTTGATAGATGCTTTTTGTAAAATTACTTGAAGTGTACATGCTGCTGAATCAAAGAAGGGTGCAAGAAACCCATGGGAATTTATTTTAAAATCTGATGGGTTTTCTTTGAAAAGAAAACTCCAGTTATTTCCACACAATGCTGAAAACTTATGTTTAGTCCCTTTTCAGCTCCTTTCACTAGAGGAATCTCAGGAAGAGCTGCCCTCCAATGCTGCCGAAGTCTCTGGGTCTCAGAAAAAAGTTTGTTGTGACATCTGAGGGTAGAGAGATCACTGTGCTTCTTGAGCTTCTTCACATTGCTAACATTCATCTTTGGCAGCTCACAGGAGTGAGAGGTCTCACATGAAACTATGCAGGGCACCAAACTGAAACATCCAGAGCATGCATGACAGATCTACAGATTCATTCCTGTTACTATTTTCAATTTGATTGAAGCATTTCACTTCTGAGACCTTCTCCTATTTCTACCCATAGAAGCATGTGAAAGGTGTAATTAGCCACCTGATTTGATGCTGGTTTACTTTGCTGTTCTTTAAAGCTCCATATGGAGCTACATGCTAGAGAGGACTTGAAGATATGGTGACAAATTATCTTTACTAAAGCTCCCCATGCAGCACTACAGGCAGGGGACAGAGGGGTTGGAGAGCATGCAGACAGAGAGGGACCTGGGAGTTTGGATTGACAGGAAGCTGAACATGAGCCAGCAGTGTGCCCAGGTGGCCAAGAAGGCCAATGGCATCCTGGACTGTATCAGGAACAACATGGCCAGCAGGTCCAAGGAAGTGATTCTGCCCCTGTACTCAGCGCTGGTGAGGCCACACCTCGAGTACTGTGTCCAGTTCTGGGCCCCTCAGTTTAGGAAGGAGATCGAGGTGCTGGAGCAGGTCCAAAGGAGGACAACTGGGCTGGTGAAGGGACTCGAGCACAGATCCTGTGAGGAGAGGCTGAGGGAGCTGGGGCTGTTCAGCCTGGAGAAGAGGAGGCTCAGGGGAGACCTCATCACTCTCTACAACTCCCTGTAAGGAGGTTGGAGCCAGGTGGGGGTTGGTCTCTTTCCCCAGGCAACCCTCAGCAAGACAAGAGGGCATGGTCTTAAGTTGTGTCGGGGGAGGTTTAGGTTGGACATTAGAAAGAATTTCTTTACAGAGAGGGTGATCAGACATTGGAATGGGCTGCCCCAGGAAGTGGTGGATTCTCCGTCCCTGGAGATATTTAAAAAGAGACTGGATGTGGCACTCAGTGCCATGGCCTAGTAACTGCAGCGGTAGTGGATGAAGGGTTGGACTTGATGATCTCAGAGGTCCCTTCCAACCCAGCCAATTCTATGATTCTATGGCACAACTGAATGGACAGGGACATTGGCACCTGACCCTATGTGAAACTGAGGATAAAGATAAATCTTAACACTACGGAGTAGGTTTCACAAAGACCACACAGCTTTTAACAGTAGAAGAGAGTTATAGTCTTGTGAAAAGCTATATAAAAAGTGTATTATATATGTAAGTAAGTTTTAAATTTACAGGCAAATTTAAAATTATTTATATGCTGTGGAAATTAATGTAGAAGTAATTCATTTACAGAAGCAGTGCTTGATCATGAACCTTGAGTTTTACATTCTGCTGGCACCTAGTATCAGCCAGGTAAGAAAGCACAACTTTAAATTATTAAAATGTGTTCTGTCATGATCACTGAAGACATAAACGGCTCTTAAAATAGTCAAACAACCCATAAATTGTTTAAGAGGACCAAAATCTCTCATCTGACAATTTTTTTGCTTCGGACTTCTTGTGTTAACTTGATGCAATAAATCAGGGGGTGATGTTGTTGCCAGAAGAAAGAGTGAACATCCCCAAAGAGTGATTTATCTCACTTATTTATTATGAAACAGTTTAAAGAAAAGAAAAATCACTGAAACCTGTACATCAGTCTTCGTTCATATCTCAAGAGGATAACAATTACCAGTTCATATTTAGCCTTCCTTCACATCATATGAAAACTCTAGTGTTATAGGGAAGATCAGAGATTCAGGCAGGAATCTACTGAATAAAAAAATCTCATTTTATAAACACAGAGGAGAAGATAATATGTAAAAATTCTGATAGTGTACTGATAATAAAAATACACAAAACACATGTTTGTAAAAAGCCTTAATGAAAGGTACTTTGTAGGGAATTTCTTTTCGTTTCTTGTAATCTCAGAGTTAATATATGAGGACCATTTCTTATGGAAACAAAAAATAATACTGGGTCTGGCTCTCCTATCCTTCTGATTAGCCCCTCTCTATATAAGTGACACTGACTTTAAGGCCAAAAAAAAAAAAATGTTTTTCAAATTTTCAAGGTTTTCAGAAGAATAGAAAACTTTAAAAAGTTGCAAGTAAAAATATAAAGTACACTTATAACTATGAGCTCTCTTTAGTTTGATATATTCAAAATTTTTCTAGGTACTGAGAATAACAGTTTTTGAAATCTCATTATTAAATGCTGAAGAGGAAAATTTTGAAAAAAAAAATCTGCTATAGGCATGGCAAGAAATAACCTAACATCACTCAGTTAAAGACTTGAAAACAAAAATTACAATACCAAATCTGCACTAGGAATTTGTGTCTGAATAACCTTAAACTAAAGTGAATAAAAAGGAAATCCAAAGGAGCATGTTTAACATATAAAGATACCAAAGAAGGGTTCATTTTACCTGAGTCTGTGAAAAAGTATATGTGATATAACTTCTTCACTTTAAATAACTACTTTTTTTTCTTTTTCCCATTAAAATAGCTGATTCCCACTACGTCTTTTTTCACTTAACTCAGAACTTTGTGTATGTAAACACAGAGAGGGGCGTGGACACGTATGCATGGTTTCTGAAACATAGATTATTGCTGGTAGCTTAAAATGCCATTACTTCTCTCCCTATATTTTTTCCTTGTTTAAACTCCATGATATAACCTGGTTATTGGAGCCTTTCGTATACAGATACTCTCCATCCTGGAACAGGAAGAGTAAGAGACATTTTTGCACAAGGTAGAGGTGTAACTTGCAGATGCAGAAGAGAGAACTACTGAAACTATTTAATTTGTGAAACATTTTAGTTTCTGATTTGTATTTCAATCCCTGAAAAAAAAAAAAAAAAAAAAAAAAAAATTTTCTTTTTTCTTAGAGAACCTTGTTCACTTTTCATTTCTGTCTAAGCCCACAATCTTTTTGCTTTCGTATTACTACTTCATGGTTCTACATCTTAATTTGCTAACCATATGCTCCCCTGATAAAATCAGCAGATGTTTCTTCTCCTGAGCTCAGCCTGCTTATGTCTCAGCAGTGTCAAAACAGCTATATGCCAGAAGCACTAACCAAACTAAGGATGAAATACAAACAGATAATACCAGTTCTGAGTACTTAACTCACAACATAGATTGGTTTAATGCTAATCTTTTCCTGGTCACTTAGCTTTTAAAATAGACAGATCTGTACAGAAAAACAAGCTACTCCTCCAATAATTGTTTTATTCTCTTCTGGCTCTTATTGGGATTGAGTTTTGTTTGGTTGTGGGTTTTCTGTTGATCACTGAGAACCAATAGGATAGTAGATAACTATATTAAAATGATATTAACTTAAGGCATCAGTTTGTCAGAAAAAAATTTTGATGAAGGCTCTGTCAAAACATGTTATTCAAATCCTTATGTCCATCTGGCTTTTCTTTGGTCAGGAGATAAAGGCATCCAGCTCTGACTGGGGAAAAACAATTGTGCATGTACACAATATCCAGAGATCTTTTCTAAACTTTCTGGTAATTCTACATTCCAAGAAAATACTCTGTGACTAGGCATCACTACCAGCTTTAATTTTATGCTGTGCAAGGCTAAACTGAGAACAGCTCACCTGAAGAAAGTCTGAAATTCTTCATGAAAAGGCACAATTTTTCCTGCACCTCTAGAAAAATAGAACTCTGATCAATAAGTGAGGATATAGAAATAGATTTGGCAGAACTGATAAACAGCATTCATGTGAAAGATGCTGCATAAGATATTATTCTTTCTTTTTGGAGTCATTAATGGCCACAGACTTCCCTTCTCATTCTCATCAATAATCAACCCCCTTATGAAAAGAAAGCAACAAAGCCCAATATACAGTTAAATACACAATATTTCTTCAATCACAAAAGATTGCACTTTGCTAAGAAGAGAAAGCATCGGCGAGCTCAAAAATGACAAATACAATTCAGTTTATTCACAGTGAGATGAGCAGTTCCCTTTTGGCAGTTTCAGGTTATTAAGCTGAAGAAAATAGACACACTTCCTTTCAAAGTTAAAAAATGCTCTTTGGCAGGTGATTAATATGACAAATAAGATAAGAACATTGGAAAAAAAAACCCAAAAACCCAAAAAAGAAAAAAAACCCCAAACCAAAACAACAACACAAAAAAAAAAAAAAAAACCACAAAAAAGCAAAAGCAAAAACAACTCCAATAGGATAAAACATGGGATAAGTTGGATGTAAATTTCATGCTACTTCTATTTAAGTCAAGTGTCAGAGTCTGCAGTCCACTGCTATTTTACATGGGTGAGAAAAATGTAAAGAAAAAAACCAATGAAACATAGTGGGAGACAGCAGGTTTGGGAAGCATGAAATTAGGTCTTTTGACAAGTATAATTCTGTATTTGCTATAAACTCAGTTTCACGATACAGCATTTTTAGTGCTTTTCTATAATAAATGTTAAGGAATTCCTAGACCTGTGGTAGAAACAGATTTTGATATAATACATACTTGACCTCATAATCAGAGGCAATAAGGAGGGCAGCTGTTATAATACACGAGGGTTTACACATATTTAATATCCCAAATGTAAGTAAACCCAAATTAGAAATTTTAATCTAATGTTTTGCTTACTTCTGTGTCTCTTAATACATTACAATATTACCTTCTTTAGAGGTAGAAATGAAAGGTTTATAATTATAATTTTATACTTAAGCTTATTTCATCTCTTTAATAACTTGACCACAATATAATGGGAACTAAAATAAACCCTCTATCATTTTATTTATTAGCTACAGACTGAAAATAAGATCAGAAGGTTGATGCTGACATACTGTGTAATATGACATTGACCCTAATAAGTGCCATTATATATAATTCCACCAGCATCTATATCTGACAACAAAACTGACTTTTTTGTTTACTTGATTTTCTTATTTTGTAGGTCTTTATCTCCTGCTGCTAATTTAATGTAATGAAACTCCTCAACACAAATACCTGCATCCTATTAGCTGGGATCTCAGTTCACCTCTGCTGGGGTCTGAGACTGAAACACTATTGAGAAGAGAGATTCACTCAAGCATCTGTTACTATACTACAAGACAAATATCAAAAAAAAAAAAAAAAAGAAATTAAAGGGAAACTACGCATGGAAGAAATTATAGAATTGTTGATAAAACTGGAACCTTACCTGAAAGCAAAAGAGTGATAATAATCTATTTTCTTCCTACAAAGAGCTTTAAAGAGGCTAAATAATTTTGTATAAATAAAGTCACATTCTCATCCAGTACCATGAGTCAGTGGGAGTGCACCTTACTGACTAGGGGGACTTCGCTACCTGTAGGGGTTGGATACATTGTGTAGGGCTGGAAAAATAGTATTTGGCTTGTACAAGACATTAGGGGCTATTTAGGAGAACAATCAAAGGTGGGGTAAGGTAAATGTGGAGAAATATAAGGAGAAAAGGGATAAGGGCTGGTTGCATATGAACAATCTGCTGGTTGGTGTGCTTGTTTGGCCATCCTCTGCAGCGGGTAAGTGCAGTCTGTCCTGTCTTCCCACTGAACTCCATTTCTAGCTATTTTCTTGGGTGAAGGGCTCTCTATTCTGCACATGTGTATTGGGTTCTGAGTATGAGTGAATGGGTGGGAGCCGTGGTCACAGAGGCCCATGTGTCTGTGATGCCAACTGGAGTGACTGGAACATGTGTACATCATGTGGGACGGGTGTGTCAGTGGGTGATAAGCAGCAAACATTGAGTTAAATTAACCAACAAGTAGGACCAGGTGCTTAGAAGCCAAGCACTGGGGAGGCTTTAAGTGTGGGATGGATACAGGAAAGATCCAAGGGGCTATGAGATGGCTGCTGGAGGAACCAAGGGGTCCCAGCCCATGACTGTGGGGTTTGAGGGTCAAATGAGAGACCCATTTGCATGTTCAGACCTCATCACTCTCTACAACTCCCTGAAAGGAGGTTGTTGCCAGGTGGGGGTTGGCCTCTTTTCCCAGGCAACTCTCAGCAAGACAAGAGGGCATGGTCACAAGTTGTGCCAGGGGAGGTTTAGGTTGGACATTAGAAAAAGTTTCTTTACAGAGAGGGTGATCAGACATTGGAATGGGCTGCCCCAGGAAGTGGTGGATTCTCCGTCCCTGGAGATATTTAAAAAGAGACTGGATGTGGCACTCAGTGCCATGGTCTGGTAACTGCAGCGGTAGTGGATCAAGGGTTGGACTTGATGATCTCTGAGGTCCCTTCCAACCCAGCCAATTCTATGATTCTATAACACGAGAAAAGAGGATCGAGAAAACTGCCTTGTAGCCATAAGGTAATTAATTTACTGGAAAGATCTACAGAGTGCACATGTACAGGTGTGTATGGACATGAGGTAAGAGTGTCTCCCAGCAGCTGGGCTAGAGCCACAGCCTCAGGAGCTCCTCTGCTCATGTGCCAGCATCCGAGGAGACTGGGATCTACTGGCAGGTACCGGGCTGACAGGGGGGCTGAGCCCAGCTGCTAGAGGGGAGCCACATTGCACATAGGTATGTACACAGATATATTCCACTAAAAGGCCTTCATCCAATGAGCCAGATGAAGGAACAGGATGAGTACGTTGTTTGTTTGGGTGAGAGTTTTGCTATGTCCCTGGCCATGTGCGTGCCTGCATGTGTGTATTTTATGGGTGTGTTTGTGTGTGCATATACAGGGAGCAGAGGCTCATTGTGACTCCTTGCTGGAGCTGGGAACAGGGAACTGGGACAGCCTCATGTCTGTTCAGCTCCCAGATTTCACAGCCATTAACAGAAAGAGTCTGATTCATCCAGAGCTACAAAATAGATTTTAAAAAGCATAGGAGACAGTATCAAGTCCTGTATTCCATTATCTTTTCCTTATATTTTTTTTATTCCTCATATATATGCTCTGAGTGTTTTAGTTGATTCATAGTTCTTTAGGATTGGAGATGTGTCTATACAAATTAGATATAGAAAACAGATGTTGATAGATCTTGGAGCCCTGTAGCAAGGCACTTCCATTCTTCATAAGAGGCCATTAGCTGTGTGCTGAGTTTGCAAGGCCTCAGGACACAGGTATGTCAGGATTACTCTAACTGAACTTTTGTCAACCTCCTTGAGCTTCGGTTTACTTGGTTTATCTCTGACAGTAATTTCTCTAAAAGCTCAGGTGTCTGTCAGTAATTTCTACCAGTTTTGTTTATCATCGTGTGGTACAACTACAGTTTTATGTAAACAGAAATAACAACCAATTCATCCATGTAAAATGAGATAGTTATGACACTAACACAATGATGTAGTGTAGAGAAATACAAGCCTGGTAGGGTAGCAGTGGTCTTGAGAATGGGAGAGACAGAACACAGCATAGAGGACTTCAGGCAGAAGATAACAAGAGATGGTGCACAGGCTGGCATTAGAGGCAACTCTCTCACGGTCAATTAAAGAAGTATAGACATGGAGCTGGATAAAACTAGGTTTAAAGGTGAAAAAAATAAAGAGAAATTAATTAATTTTTCACATGGGTACCTATGGTACTTATAGGTACCATACACAGTGAATTTGGATGTAGTATCAAGCTGCAGACAGATGAAGAGCTGGGTGTACACATGTTAGCAAATATCTGAGAATGGATGCCAGGTGGATCCCAGAGCAAGGAATAGGAAACCATCAACATGAATAATATACTCCTCTTGTTGAAAGGCTCAAGATGCTCACTGTTTGCTGTAACACCTTCTCAAACAGCCACCACCAGGATGAAACTGCCAAACCTGGGACCCAGAGGAGCAAGAAAAGGGTGAACAGAACACCGGAACAAAGAGTAATGACTGAGTATGAGTACAGCAGTTTTTACTAAATAATTCTTTCTTTTTCTGTAAAATAAGATGTCATTAAATAAAAACTATTGGATTTGACTGTTGAGATTAGCCTTATACAGACAATATACTAATTAAAGATAATTTTTTTGTTTATATATATATATATAAAATACGCTTACTCTTTTCCCATAAACAAGAACTTGAGTGTAATATTCTCACATGAAGGTTACTGAATTATACTGAATGAAATGGAATCTGTATTGTGACCAAAACAATAATGCATGATTTAAAAAAAACTGAACCAGGGAATGAAAGAGAATTAATCTTTTAAAAACCCCATGAGACAAATAATAGTAATGACAGAAGCACTCCAAAAGCAATATGTCTCATGTGGTACATCACTGGTTTTAGGTTTGATCTAGAGGCAAGATTTCTGACTCATCTTTAACTAGGCATTAACTTTATACACATAATTTTGCAGACACATACAGATACAGATACATTTTATGCTTGCTGTAATACAAGAAACTGAAGTCAACTAAGTAGTTCATGTAAAGCACATCAAAAAGAATAAAAATACAAATGGAGAAGACAATAACCATTGGGCTGTGGATAACCACAGGTTTAGCTTATTCAGACTTTTTAGTAGCGTGTACTTTCACCTGAAGACAAAAGCTGCCAGTGTTTTGTTACCACTTTTGAAAACAGCTGTCACTGGCAGGAGATTTAAGTCACCATTCCTTATTTGAAATGTAGGCATGAACCATGTGCACAGCCTCCACTACTGTAACACAAAGTAAAAATGGGTAAGCAAGTGAAATGCAGAAGGCAATGACAATTTCTTTAGACTCATATATTTCAACTCATATTTCAGTTCACTAAAGGCATGCCAAAAGGAGTTATTCAGGCTCAGCTGAAGGCTGGTAACATTCTGTGAAAAGAAAAAAATGCTTTTTTGAGTGTCCCTGCCTGATCACTTGTTCCCATCCAACCAAGTCCTTAATATTTGTTACCACTTAATGGGTCACCAAGTGGCAGCATCTCATTTGCTTATCTCAAAACACCTCGCCCAGTCAGTACCTGTTCCAGACACCTTTTTCCCCCCTTTTTAATCTATATTTGTTTGCGTGTGAGGGTATGATCTCAAGAAGGAAGATGTGATTTAGGGACTTGGTTGAATTGTCTGTGTAAACACAGGCATCTTGTGCCATTTGAGATGCTCTAACTTCCAGCTATCACTTAGGGATGCATAAAGGGTCTTCACTAAATCCCATGTTTTGTCTGCCAGGCCATGTGAATGCTTTAGCTAGACCAGACAACTTCTTAGCATACCTAAAAATGTCATTACATACCTCTGTTTAAGCAGGTGAATTACTCCCACATGGTCTCAAATCACTTAATGGAGGAATGAATGACAACTGACACTGTCAGAGTAAAGCCTTTGGGAAGTTATTATTTCTGGAGATGAATCCTAATTGGGTGCTAAGTTAAAGCTCCATGCATTAGGAGAGATATCAGTGAAATCACCAAAATTATGTCAATAAGACCAGGATCATACCTTGGAATTCTAAAAAAATATATATATTCAGGGTGTTTTCCTTAAAGGGCCACTTCAGGTTTTTGGGGGCATGAATGTGAGTACCTTTCTCCTTCACTGTTTCAGTTGCTCCACAACTTCTCCATTATTTGTGTTTTTGCAAAAAAGCTCATTCTTTTTCAAAGCTTTCAAAAAAGCATTAATTCTTCTCCCCACTCTATTTCTCTCCACAAGTATGTCTATGTACATTTTCCAAGGTGGTTATCTGCCTCTTTGCTTTCAGAGGGCAATTAATTTTTTATTTTTTCTTTTGCTATCCCTTTGAAAAGTAGCTTTTGCAGGATATCATACACCAAAATAAAAAAAGAAAGCTCACATCACATTCAGTCACCTGCCAGCAGGAAAAATGTGTCATCAGCTTGCTGGATGCTCTCTATCAGGTTGCTTCTACTCTACCAGGTGATGTCAGTGTCAACAATCCATAGCTTGCATATGGGTGGCCTGGTAAACATTTTATAGCCCTCCACTGCAAGCTCACCATACTTGTGTCCTGGAAGTCTTAACATTTCTGCATGGGTGCCTGTTCTTGCTGTCGTGCTGAGATAATGGTTAAACAGATATGAGATACAAAAGTTGTGGGTTTTATGTATTATTGTCATTCTGCTTATTATTATACCTACTCTGATACTCCCACAAATTATCAAGGGAAAATCAAGACTGAGTTGCATCCCAGTCTACATATGCAAAATAAAACTCTAGTTTCAAAACCTTATCCTTCAACAGGGTAAGAGAGAAAAATATGTAAAAATGAGGCATTAAGGATTCCCTTTACATTCTGCACTGAGCTGCAAAGAATCTCAGAATTTAAGGGTGAGGAAAAAAGTGAAAAAATATACATATTGTGCTTGGAAAATGAACACAGTTCTATCGATCTGGTATAGGCTATGTCTGAGACAAACTTTGTATCTGTTAAGACAACCAAACTGCATTGTTAGACCAAAATTATTATATTATATTTTATATTTTAATTTGGTGTATCTCTTGCTCTGTCAAGATATCCCCAAGAACCTTGTGAGTGTGTATGCTTCTTTCTAAATGTCATAGCAAAACTGGATGGGCCAGTTTCTCAGCTGGCTCTGGCAACCTTAATTCTCCTGGAATCAAGGAACCTGTACTCATCTATGCCAACCAGGAATTAGAAAACATCTCATTCTAAGAGTATGGATTTGAAAACAGCAACATCAACAGAAGCAGGTAATTTTAAGTTTCTTAAATGGGTTCTATGTACTAAAAACACGTATTTGATGATTGCATTTAAAGTAGGAAAGTATTTTAGCCTTATCACACAACTCCTTCAACCAACAAAAGGTGAGAATACATATTGGATATAAGTTTGTTGCATAGAAGATATTTTTTAAAGGGAAATTTGGTGCAGATTGTTTTGAGAGAGTGTATTTCAAGAGTAAGTTTGTATGCACCTTCAAAGTAACCACCTCAATCCACACCTAAACCTTGGAATACTATTTCTTTCAATGCATTTTAGCCAAATTCCTTGAGGGGGGAAAATTGCTTATCTCGAAAAGCAGTGCACAAAGTCAGATAGAAAAAGGGTGAAAAATGCTTCTGATGGCATGGAAGCTGGCTTAGGGACAATCTGTCCCTTGTGCCAAGCACATGCTAAGTGGTTTCAAATCAGTCACTGTGACCAAGAGAGAGTCTGGAGTCAAGAAGGAAATAGTATGGTGAGAAAAGTGTCCCAAAAGCACTTGAAAATTATGTAAATTATTCCTGAAAGCTTCAGTAATAACTCATGCCAATGTGTCCTTCCACTCAGCTGCTCAGAACAGAAGTTTTTGCATGACAAGGCTTTTGTAAATTTCACATCTGATAATATTGAGGACGTGCAGGATTCACTGAAAATGGATAAATTTCATCCCAGGTGCGCAGAGGAATAACGACTAGCTCTGGATAGAATCCTACAGGAACCATATCAGTGTAAATTGTGTAAGATGTTTAAATTAAGCACTGCTGTGGAGCCTGATATTTAAAACCTGTGAATGCTTCAGAATAGTTTTAGTCATCAGAAGTATGTGCAAATAGAAAAAGGGGAAAAGCAACATCTTCCCCTTTATGTGTGTTCAGATACCAAAACACAGTGCCAGGCAAAGGTATCTGAATGGCTTCTGATTTAGCTCAGCCATAAGGAGCAACAGAATTCTGGAGTGAAACCTCACCAGGAGAAATCAGAGCCTGCAAAAGTGTTTCAGGTCAAGGGATTCTTTAATTCACCTAAGCTGCCCTTGGAATGTCAGATAAAAAACAGGACAATTTGGTTTTGAACCAACAATATTTCTCAGTGATTCAATTATTCCATATTATGTTCTGAGTCCCAAATGCATGTTTAGTACCAAATGGCACACTAAGCTGTCTCAACCTTATTTCTGGTTCAAGTGTATTGGCTATATCTATATAGATATATTATGTACATACAGATCCAAACTGAAAAACAAACCCTTTTTTTTTATTTTTTACAAATATATACCTAATAAAATACAACTCCAGTAAAATTATATAATTTATAGAAAAATTATTATTAATGTATTTAACATCCTGAATTCTCAGAATAGACTCAGTGAAAAAAGAGGGGTTGATCTATCAATGATTTTTACAGTCTAATAAGACTCACAGGGAAATGTGAAAGCCCATATCTACAATCCAAGTAGAAAATCTGTAATATCAAAATCTCATTTGTTCTCAACAATAACCATAGTTCATAAGAAGCTAATGAGAATAAACATTTTCTGCACAAAAAAGGGGTGGCACAGATTTATATCAAAATCAGGAGATTATGTCTCTACACCTAAAGTATATTGGTATGGTATCCAGACACTTCATTTTGGTAAAAAAGCCTTGCCTCGTATATTAATGTGATAATACAGCAAATTATCATTTCCATTTTACAGCAAGAAAGCAGAAACAATGAAGTTCAGCAACTGAATTCACACCAACAACCATATCCAGCCTGCTAATCTCTTAATGACAAGACCAATGCCTTAATCACTTCTGTTCCCTGCTTTCGATTTCTCCATATGCCTCATTTTATGACTATAATCAAGACCCTTGACTTATCAGTATCATCATTTAACCATCCATCATTTAAAATATTTAGCTCACAAAGACTGCTGGAGACAAACATTCCATGAATCGTTAAATACTTTTATTGAAAATCACTCCAAACATGACTACAATTATTAGCTGGATTAATAATAATTAGTAATGGCCATTAGCTCACACCATTTGTAGTGCTCATGATTCTTTTCACTAAAAGGCATCTCACTTTCAAAGAACAACTGTTGAAAGTTAATTATCAGCTGGTCTTAATGACACACATTTATATTAAGGCTACAATGGACTATTAAGTGAAGTTCCCCAAGATGTTAAATCTTCAGTCTAAAATGTTACACTTACATAAGCTTTGTGTTTCCCAGGCAAGCTTAAGACAATAAAATTAAGTGCTTCATAAGTGATAAGAATATAAAGGTGTCTCTTGCTTTCTGGAAACCTGTAGGAATGTATCACTTATTAAAACCAAACCAGCTCATGTATTAGATATATCATCAAAGATATTATAAGATACTATAAGTATAAGATACTATAAGATACTATAAGATATTATAAGTACACAGTGGGGTTAGAATGCAATTCTCATACGGAACAGGATTTGGTTTTCTAATACAGTGTCCTCTGTCCAAATAAGCTCCAATTTTGGATTGCAGCAAACAAACTTCTCCCTTAAGTACCACCAATAAAACTTCCAGCTGACCTTTTCACACCTCCTCTAAGGAAGCTAAATGTTACCCGCTTTTCACATTCAATAAAGACTATTACTGCGTTCTAGTTCAATGCATATCTGTGTCATCATGGAGGAAAGTGACTTTGCACGAGGTGTTAATCTTGCCTTTAAAGTTCATTTCCAAGCTTTCTTGTTGCTAAATGTGTCACCTTGCTTTATTCATGAGCTCCATGTAGTGTGTGATAAAGTAACTTAAAGTTCATCTGAAGGTCTTCATATGTTTGGACCTTCAGATATATTTGTCACAGGTTTTCCATTAAGAACAAAACCAAAACCTGAAAGAAAAATAAAGCCAAAACAAAACAAAAAAACACAAAACCACAACAAAACAAAACAAAAAAAAACCAACAAAAAACCCCCCAAAAAAAACAGTAACAAAGCAACCAGAGGATATTCTGCATTCAGCCTAATGCCAAACAGAATGGCACTAAGTTTCAAAAATATTGATGGCTGTTCTGGCCAGAACTTCAGCAGTTGCAAAGTGATACAGTAGCACTATCTTCAGCAGAGCTCTCTTCCCCAGATAAAAATAAGGAGACACTTCTGATTTGTCCTTCAATAATGATCCCAGTCAACATTTTCAGTGACTGAAGTAAGGTTATAAACTTTGACACTTACTCGGATGCTCTCACCAACTCTATCTTCCTCATCAGCTTTCTTTAGATGAGACCCTCTACTAGCCTCCTCAGATGTTAATAGGGAAAACTTTGCATTTGAACATCCTTCTAAGCAGAATACTCATGGATATAAGAATACTGCTGAATTATTTAATATTTTGGTCCAGGCAGTGAGCCATGGAAAAGTATGGCTGAAGACACAAAGAATTAAATTATTGAATCCTCAAATAATAGAATGGTTTGGGTTGGAAGGGACTTTAAGGATTATCTGGTCTAACCCCCCTGCCATGGGCAAGGACACCTCCTGTTAGAGTAGGTTGCTCCAAGCCCCATCCGACCTGGACCTGAACACTTCCAGGGAGGAAGTATCCACAGCTTCTCTGGGCAACCTGTTCTAATGACTCAAAAAACCCATAAAATATAATTTTGTCCTTATACCTCTCTCCTTTCATTTAAAAAAAATCTCTCCTCTTGTCCTGTCTCTACAGGTTTTGGTAAAAAACCCTTTCTCTGTCTCTTTTATAAACCCACTTTATAAATAGAAAGGCACAATAAAGACTCCCTGCAGTCCAACAGGGGCAAGGTAAACAAAGCTTTTCCAGTCATTGGATCCAGGATTCCTTTCATATGGACCATTAGACTGTAGATGTCTACTTTTCAGGTAGTTGTCCTATATTCCCTTCCTACCAATGAAAAGAACTAGGTGTCTTCAAACATAGTTTTCAAGTTTCATAGTTTCATAGTTTCTAGTTTCAAAGTGTATTTTTGGCTGCGATAAATCATATTCTAGAAGTGCCTTTATCTCATAGGGACTATAAGAGAAACCATTATAACTAGCTTCCACCCTGGAAGCTCTTCCTTTTCTTCCCTTAGTCCTTGAAGGTAGGTTTCAGAAAAGTCAGAAGCTGTGGAAATGTCCCTCCTTAACTGGAGCTGTGAGAATCCTTCTCCTGCTCTACAGCAGCAAGGTTTTTTGAGCTGTTTGCTCTCAGTTTGCTACATCCATTTGACAAAACTGGTGCAATTTCAATATTGTTCAAAAGGTCTTGTGCATTAAATTCACTTATGCAAGCACTGAGAGTTCATATTTCAAGTTCTTAAGATTCTAATGATGAAAAGATACCCTAACTTATATTCTAAACCATGATCCCAATGTCATTTTTAAAATTATTTCTACATTACATGACATGAAATAAAAGGCATAAGAAAGCTCTAAACATTTCTTAGAAGTGAAAACCAGTATTTAATATCTCAAGTGTTTTCATTTCAGTTGGTTAGTCTCAAAGAACTTAAATACTCTGAAATAGTCTGAGAGCTATAGAAAAGAACATGCCCAAAGCAGAAGTATGAAGCAACATATAACTTGAAAAATATCTCAACCTATGTGAATGCATATAAAAAAGGAATTAGTTTTCCAGAATTTTTTGAAATTTCTTCCAGTACAGTGAACCAAGAACAGATTTTCCAAAAATTTCTTTCACCTCTGATAATTAATTTGAATCTAATTATGCTTATTGCTAGACTTGAACCTAAGCTACAAAGGATACTCTTGCTTCAGTGGGCTTTGTCCAACTTCACTTTCATGTTATCAAGATTCTTCTTGTCATTTTACCTTCACCCAGTGGTTCCCAGGGTGCAAGTGTGAACCAGGTGCTCACTAAACAGTGGATCCAGCCCAGGTGTGGAGAAAGCAATTGCTACTGGCTATGTGCAGTTGCAGAGAATCTTGGTGGAATTTGAGAATGGATCAATAGAGAGAGGTATAGAAACTTCAGTATATACGTGTGTGGATGGAAGATCAATATTTGAAATAGCTAACAAGTTCCTTAGGTTTTACAGTCTTGATTCTGATAGAAATAAACAGCTTTGCTCTCTGACATTGGCTAGAAATGTCACTGTTTCCTTCTGCAAAGGCTACCTCTTGCATTGGAATTACTCCATGAGCTCGAATGTGAATGACATGCCCCTTAGAAGGAGTCAGTTAAGAAAAGGGAGAAAGTCAGGATGAGAAAATATTACATCTACAGGTCTGCAGTGTGTACCACTGCCTTTTGGTGTAAATCAAAACTCTGAGCACATCAGAGGAACACTCTCATTTTGGTTCACATAGATCTGCAGAGAGCATTACCTGGCTATTCTTATACACAGCTTTCCCCTTTCTAAGAACCAGCAAACACCAGAGTTCTGCCAAATGCCCTGACTAGGGTTTTTTGTGGTTTGTTTTGGTTTTTTTGGTTTTTTTTTTTCTTTATTAAATCAAATTTTTAATTTACTAAACAAACCTCCTTAGTCAAAATTGATGTTCAGATAAATTATTAGAAACATGAACACCTCTTATACACACAATGAAAGATGGAGTTTTTTCCAAAAGAATCTTTTAATTATTTTAAAGTGTGTTCTGTTAGATACTGATGCACCTCAGCAAAACAACCAAACCAACAACAAAACAACCTAGCAACCTAACATCACCCAAAACAATCTTACGATTTTATGAAAACCACCATGTAAGACTAAAATTTACTTCTGTTTTTTTTAACAGCATGTGCAGTATAGAAAGAAAAATCTCTCACTTCATGTTATACAGTATTATAAAAATAAATACTCGTAGTTGCTCTCCAGCAAAGTCAGTTTATGCAGCTGAAATTGACTACTTAATATGAGATGACTCAATGCAGAATTTTATCCAGGTGTCCTGGAAAGGGCAATTTTGAGTTAAAACACAAACAGCTGGATCTGGGTGGTATTTCCAGCAAACTCTCCCACTCTTAATGGTGATGTTTTGGAAAATCCTTTGCTACGTCGTAGCTCAAATCTTCATTCCTTTCCATTCCTTCCTTCCTTCCAGATATAAATTCTGAGTAGACAGGGCCTTGCATTTTCTATCCTGTTTACCTCCCTTGGTTTAAATAAAAATAGTAGTAGTGCTCTATAAGAAATACAGCAGCCTCTTTTTCTGTGACACTAGCCAGTCATTTCTGTGAGCTTGTGCAAAGTTTTCAGGGTCAGCTCCTTCTTCTTCTACCACAAGTATGTAGGCACTGTGGTAATGACATATTTCAGCCTCTCTCTTTCTGAGTAGCAGTTTAACTCTTTCAATCACAGAGGGAAAAAGGTGCTTTAATGTCAGCATTACCCATGATATTACACAGATTTAAGTGACAGAGCCATGTTTGGTGAGTCCTCAAAAATACAACCAGCAGCTTCCAGGGAACACCCCAGAAAGAAAAATCTTCATGCACAAGAAAAACTCTAATAGTATTAAAGAAAAGGTTAAAGTTTATTGAAGTAATCAACATCGTGGGAAGTATATCACTCATGGAGGTATTTGTCCTGCTTAACCATAGACATATGAAAGTCAGGTGTCTCTGTCTTCACCAGATGTTCTTTTTATCATCAATGGGGAAAAGCAGTTTTTTCCAATGTGTAATCTGGCCAACATTTTTTAGACATACTCTTAGAATGAAATGAAGGATATCACAGGACTGTTGTGTTTCTCAGCTGATGAAAACGCATACAGAAATATCAGCTTTTTGTCACCTAAGGTATTCAGAGGTTGAGAAAGGAAACTCCTCCATTCCCCTACAGAAACACTACAGTCCCGAAAAAATAGCTTTAGGGTCCTAACACAGCCTCACAGTAAATTATGGATGAAAAATTGTCAATTCAGCAAGAGTCATTGGAAAATAAAAATCCTATATGTTGTATCTTGAATGATTCTTATACAGGACTCAGTGCTCGTTACTACAGCTGCACAATGCAGTGCAAACAGTAATGAGAATATTTACACAGCTCACCTTGAGTGGAAGCATATTTAAAAAGAAAAAAGAAAGAAAGAAAACAAGAGCCCACCAAGATAAAAATTGCCAATTTATGTTCATTATCTAGACTTTGTTTTGTCTGAGGATTTTCCATGCTGTCAAGTGCTTTACACATGTTTGGCAGCAATCCTATAGACTCCAGCAATAATTGCATATGAACAGCAGTTCCATAAATCACAACTAAAATTTTCAGTCACGTATCCGATCCCAACCATGCCTCATCCACATCTGCAAGGACCACAAGTCTGGCTTTAATTTTAGATCTACTTCTGCACTGACATTAGATATGATCTTTTTTCCATGCTGACACCTTAAAGGCAGGACACAGAATAATGAGCACAGGATTAGCAAATCCTGATGCATCCCCTAAGGCAGCCTGAAGCAGGAGTTTCCATGCATGTTCTTTAATTTTTTGAAAGGTCCATATCCAAATGAGACATAATTGTGGAAAAAAAACAACCATCATAAACAGCACCAAATTTCTCTTGAGCAGGACCAACTGAAATTTCTGCAGATAAAAAGTTCAAAGCAGATATCCAACATGGAGAAACTTAAGCTCAAGCAAAAAACATTTGAGAAAGACTGAAAATAGAAAACTAAAGTGAGAAATTTCATCTATGACTATGTTATCATAGAAAAATATGTTATCATATAGAAAACCCCTCTTCTATATACGCATAATACATTTTGAGCCACAATTATCTCACATGAAAACTCTCAGCAAGTCCCCAGAAGCTACTCATTGAAGAAGTACATTTATTAATGCTAAAGACTCACAGCATAGATTTTCTTCTCTTTTCATTAAGATTTTTTTTTAATTATTTTCCTCTAGAATTAGATAGCTTGCATTCAAAGATACTGCATATGATTACAAGTCAAAATGTCTCTTGTGGATCTCATCATTTTACACATGATCTCCTTCATCTGTCAGAGTACATAGATAAGCTGCTGATCTCTGTTTTTTCAATTAGTAAAAATAAGCCATTCAAAGATATCTCTAAACATGTTTTCCATTATACTGATACTTAGCAGAGTTACAGCAATTGTCTTCAGGCCCATATAAATTTTCCTTATAAATTACTAAATCTCTGCAACAAAATTATTGTGAAATCTGAATTATTTATCTTAGTCATATCAAGAAGTTACAACTGCACACAAATTTACTCATAGTTTCAAATAAAATTTGACGAGTAACATCTTATCTTGATGACACTTCTCACTAAAAAAAATAACCTTTTTAAAAAACCCACATCCTTCAGCTCTCCCCATTTTAGAGATCACTGATAAATATTCAATAATAGGAATGCCCATTATTAGAGTATGAAATCACTATACACATTTTCAAGCCAGCATAGTGTAAAGTCTGAATAGCACAGTGCAGGACAGGCCATGGAAATACAGATGTCTGCCATCTTCATAAAACATTTTGAGATCCCAGGACAAGTATCATAGAATCAAAAAATGGGTGGGGTTGGAAAGGACCTTAAAGATCATCTAGTTCCAACCCCATGCCATGGACAGGGACATCTCCCACCAGACCAAGTTGCTCAAAGCCCCATCCAATCTGGTCTTGAACACTTAAAGGGAGGGGACAGTTTCCTCGGGCAACCTGTTCCTGTGTCCCACCACTTTCACATTGAAGAATTTCTTCCAAATGTCTAAACATGTACCATCTCCTAGCTTAAAACCAGTGCTCCTTGTCCTATCACTACACGTCCTTGCTCAAAGTCACCTAAAATTCGATACTAAACGTTACACCCTCCTTGTGTACAGTATCAAAAAGAATCTGCTCAGCATGGATTTGACTCTGGCAAGCCTTAAGTGCCATTCCCTCACTCCAAGTATACTGCAATTATTCAAGTAGCTCAAATAAAATACATAAAATTTATTGTGAGTGTCCAGAACATTTCACAAAAAATCTTGCCTTAGTATAACAATAACCCTGACTGCCTCTGCATTTGACCATTTACTTAAAGATATCCATTCCTAGACACTCAGAAGGGAAAGGTATCAAATACTAGGGAACTCCCAGAGGTGTCCTGAACAACAGCACCTATACTGAGGCCCTGTTCTGTTAACAACAGCATAATTTGTAATGCGAAAATATGCAATACTTTCTCCTCATTAAAATAATTTATCCTACATTTCCCCCAGAACATGGAAAATGGCCATTCTGGACCATGGCAGTGCCAGCATTTTCACCCAGCATCTGACTATCCATTAAATACACAATTTCTTCTCTTTGAATGCAATCTTCCTGGAGCACCCAGATAATATTGTGTACTTCATCAAGTGGTAAGGCTAAAATGGATAAGATAATGAAGGAAACACAGCTGAAGGACAACCTATATACACTTGTTTGGTAGTGGCTGCTAGAGGAGACAGTTCAGAAGTTTCCAGAAGCAGTCAAACACAGGAAAACCAGATGGCTTAAACCTTCTCAGGACACTGACCTTGCCTGATACTGTAACACATAATTGTACAAACCTACATGAAATAGTAGTAAAAAGTAAACATTTCTCAAGAGTTCTGTCTTTTTTGATAATTCTTTCTTTCTTTAGAGAGCACAGAGTTTTCACAGATAAAAATGTTCTTAGCCTCCTTGAATGGACCTGACCCTCCCTTTCAATAGATTGCTTTTGCACCACTATTGTGTAGTTCAGCATTGTGCTTCTAAAGATTTCAATTATTTTTTTCCAAGATCCCTCTGTGCTCAAGAGATTATAAGAAAGGAGTATAAACATGCAATTATAATGCTGAATGAATGAGACCTGTTTCAATATTTTGGCCCAAATGACCCTTCATTGTAAATGTTTCAGGGAATAAACTTCTTAATGTTTGTTAAATGCCTCTGATAGAAGACCATAAATGAAATTGTATATAACAGAGTGTGAAAATGATTTAATGTTTCAAAACTATCTGGAACTCATGCTGTGGCTGACTTTCTCAAATCAATTTTTGACAAAGTAATTCAAAGTTTTGTGCTAAAACTCTATTATGCCCCTTGCTCCATAGTCTGCCATTGTTCACTGGTTCCACTGTGTGCTTCCAGTTGACGACACATACCAGATCCCATCAGCTACACAATTTTCTGTGCAACAGGAAAATTTAAAAAACAAACAAATTGAAGATGAACAAGTATGAAAAGAGACAAAGCTGGTGGAAGGCATTATTTAGCCTTGAAGAAAACAGCAACAGCAAAGATTTAGATGTCAGATAAGCTGCTATCACAGATGATCAGGGTTCATGAAAGATATTTATGACAGGCTGAAACACGGTATGAAAGGCTGAATTGTATTCACTTGTCCATTTGGGCAGAACAAGAGTGAGTTTGCTGAAGTCTATTAACGTTAGCATTACTGAAATGGGAACTTGGATTCACATTCACTGCTTCTAAAAAAGCACATAGTTCATCTTATATATTTTTCCCTTTAACATTATTTAAACCCTTTCTTTGGCAACGGAGTCTTACCAAATACTTCTGTAATAATGTTTGTAAAGAGCAAATCCATATGAAATCATTGTTCTTTTTAAAAAGCATTCAATCAAGCCAAGATGTGACACATCCACCATAAATAAGTTATGTCCTACTACATTAAATTTTATCCTGCTCTACAGGCTATATATCTTGTTCCCTATTGCACATTTATAGTGACAATGTGAATAATTTTTTTATTAGTTGTGGTGGTAAAGAGACCAGTAGACAATGAGCCCTTGAGCTCTATGAAAACTTAGACACATTAAAGAGACTTACATGAGAGTACAAAGATAAATCTATGAAGGTGAAGTTTCTTGTCCAGCAGTTGACAACATCAGATTAATTCCACAAAAGACCTGGAACTGGAGAGCCCTCTCCAAGTACTCTTCTGTCTCATTTAATATCAGACTTGATTTTTTTCCCCCCATCTCACTGACAAATAGAGGAATAACAATATGCAGTCTTCAAAATATCTCAGACATATCTTGAGTTATGTGAGGTTAGCAAAAAATCTTCTAAAAAATTAATTGCTGCCTTCCTTTAAGGCTGAATTCCTCACACACCTAATAGCTACAATAATAAAATAGCACCATGTCAGTTTAGAGATATATGGGGTCTATATTCCTTCATCAAAAATATCTTGCATCCCAAATTGTTTTCACAAATCTGTCTCTCTATACAAAAGACAATGTTATGTGATGACATAAAAGTTTTATTACAGTAAATTTGAAATGGGCAAGTGAATTTCAGTGCCCAGCCCAAATTTCCTCTGATAACAAGATTTATAATTCCATCCCATATTTTGCTTAAGCCTCACATTTTATAAAAAAGCAATTTTTTTTTTTTTTTTGAGTCTTTTCAAAATGTATAGAAATTTTATTTCTATGCCTGTAAACTCCAGGCTACCTCTATAATATGCATCTAACTATACTGTCAATAACAAAGAAAAAAAAAAAGCATTGATTTTTTAAAACCTGTAGAAAACATCTAAAACCATTCAGGTCAGATTCTATGCTATCATTCTGAGGCAAATAGAGAAGCAATGCTGGTGAAGATACTGGTGAATAATGGGAAACAAAGAAGGATCAGTCCTTTTTAATATAAATCGAAATGTCGCTCCTGTTTTAAGGTTCAATATTTCATCATCTGCCAAGTTTCTAAATAAATGCTGCATAACACTTGATATATATGAAAAGCTGAAGTTTTCAGCTCTCCAGTGAAACAGAAAGCCTATTTCTAACCCTGACAATTCTCAGGAGATTGAACCTTAAAATTATCAGTTGAACAGGGCTGAATACTGCATTAATAGAACTTTTAGTAATGTAATTGCCAAGCTCTACTTTTAGTAAGCCCACCACAGAGGAAAGAGACATGGAGGAAGGGAAATAGATGGATAAAAAAGACTAAGAAAAAACCCACCACTCCCCTGTCAAAAGATCAGAAGATACATTTTGAAAATCTGAATTATATCTGTGCTCGCACATGTGTGATATTTTTAATATGGGAGGTACACTGGCAGACAAAGGGACAGAAGTTGCATAGGTTTTTAGTTATAAAATCTTTGTTGATGTTTTTTAGTGTTCAGGCAATAAAATATGCCGAGTGCTATGTTACAGAGAAATGGTTGAATATTACAGTGTAATAATGAGTTGAACAGAAGGAAAAGAAGGTGGAAAATAATTGCAATTTATTTAATGCTTCTTTTTTTTTTTCCCAGCTATTCTTCAGCATTGAGTTATATACAATCTCTATACAATCAAGATTTAGGGTAGGATCCCTACCTCACACACTCATTTCAGTGCTGGGTTGATGTGATTTTTTAGTTTCTTTTCTAAAGTCATGGGGGAAAAAATGTGCTTTGGCGAGTTCTTTTGGCTTGAAGGCAGAACCACTGCATTTTGGTGTGGAGCCATGGCATTACTATGCTCTACCTTATAGTATGTTAATGCATTGTACTCTATATACTATAGAGTATGTAGAGTATATATGTAGTATATATACTCTACATATGTAGAATACTGTATAGTATTTCACTTTTTGTTTCTTTAGGAGGTCCCAGATTTTTCCTCACACAGTGCTATTTGTAGTCTACAACTATTTCAGTGACAAATACATAAGACAGTGCATAAATACCTAAGATGCTACAAAGGAATGAAGTTGAGGAGTAAATACAGGCAGCTGTGGTTTAGTCACCCAGCAGATCCCCTATCTAATTCCTTAAACTGAGATCACATCATGTTAACCAGAACACAGGATTCAAGGTTTTGGGACCAAAATCAAAATACCCTGGTTCCAGGTTGCACTAGAGTTTTGTTTTCAACATAACTCTGATATCTTGTGATCTGATATGGGCTATTGCCTATACTCAGTTCTGTATTCTATGCATCACAATACTACAGTCCTATACCCTGATGCTTAGCACACAACAAAACACCTTATGGGTACTGTGGAGCAAGATACACATCATCATGACAACGTTGCAGATGTCGTTTCAAACAAAACAAAAAAATAAAAATGCCTCTACAACTAAGATCCTATCTATCAGAAAAGAGGTGAGCTTCCCTGTCTTTGATTTTGTTAGGCTGCCTTTTAGAGACTTTTCTTTATAGATCTATAATTTAATCCATGTAGTTGGTAATTCCAGATAAAATGTAGTAACTGCATGAATATAAATGAAAAGTCAAAGACTGCAATGACTTTGAAAAAAAAATAAATTAAATTGATCAGTTAATGTAATAAAAATATCTCTAATTTTCCCTTAGCCACAATATTTGGTGTGTACATATGTAGACACTGAACCGGAAAAGACCTGTAAAGAACAAACCTTGTGACCTATCCGTAAGCCTCTGTGTTGACACTGAACAAGCAGATAACCAGTAGTCACATCAGACCAGCTTTTTGGGACAATGAAAGAGGATAAGACAACACTCCTGAGAATTCATGCCAGAAGATCCATGCTTTGGTTTAGAGTGCAACACATGCAATTAACAGTAACAACAGAGACAGGGTTTGCAGGTTCAGATGACTTACAAATGCTGTGCTGCAGAAGCATTGCCAGTCCCAGTTGGTTATATACTTTTGAATTCAGCAGCACAAGCCACTTAACAAGATAAAAGAAAAATTTAAAAAGGGAAAATGTAATCACAGAAACAAGTTAAAACTGTTTATTACTGATCAGAAGTGCATTAATTCAAATGAAAATATATTATACTGCAGGCACTGAACAAAGACTATCAACATGCTGGAGATTTTTCTGCCTTAACAAACTAAGTCACAGAAATCACGTAGCAACTGAGAGCACATCTGGTTTGTAGCTGGCTCTTAAGTTAATAAATCAACTGTCACATAATTGTGACTTCTACTTGAACGACAGCTTCAATTAATTTTGTATTGGTTCCCAGTGCAGAGGTGAGGTCAAGGTATCTTTTGGCTGCATTCCTAAATTTAACCATAAGACTATCTCATCTCTCTGGTTAAAAGTAATCAATATTAGCAATTTATCATAATTTGCATTGCAGTGCACACTTGTGCTATTTAATCAAGTATCCTGCCTGATTTGTTTGTTCGCAGTTCCGTGAAAGACATCCACTGAGCATGCCCAGTACATTTTTCTTTTCCTCACGACATCACTTCAGTGCCTATTGGCCCTTGATTCATGCTCTGAGCGACTTGCTGGATGATTTATGCAGATTGGCAGGGAGTAGAATTGAGACATGGCTCTAGATGACTTACTCTTGGCAGCAGGTTCCCCAGTGAAAAAAATACAAAAAAATACCCCAAAAAATCCCCAACAAAACAAATTAAAAATCCAAATCCCTGAAAAGAAAAAAAAAAAAAAAAAAAGCCAGGAGAATGATTAGAAATTTTTTTATCTTGAATATAGATCAATCTTTGAAGAGATTTAATGGTAGAATATCAGAGGCTGTCAAAATTACTAGATGTGACCTTGTACAGCCAAAGTGCAAATACAGCATTTCTTGTTAGGGGATACTCTGTTCCCTGTAATGGAATCTTTAGACTCTTTAAGGATGAGGCAAGCAGTTGGCTCTGCTCTTTAATGAAATGTCCAAAGGGCACAATTTCCAACTTGTGGATTCAACAGTCTGCATTCAAGCCCAGGGTATAAGTGGATTGGTTTTTTAACTTTCTTGTGAATTTCAAAGAGTGGGTTTCATATTTTCAAGAATGCAAAGGTTAAAAAGAGGTAAAACCTCCATAGATACCTCTCCAGTTTACACACCCCTCTGTGAAGGCATTTTTCCAAGTTTCCCAGTATTACCTTGCTTTGGAGGAGGATAACCATCAGTGGCACTGTGGCATCAATGTGTTGAGTCTGAAAGCCATCCAAGGTCCATACTGATCTATTCTGGAAAAATATGTGCTATTTTTTACCCTCTTAATCTAATTTGCAAGGCATATCAAAACCAAAATCATAAGTTAAGGTAGATTGGCTGGAAAGCACATGTGAGCATCTGAGGAGATATAGCTTTACTATATTACACTAAGAAGAGAGTAATACAGTAGCATGGTGAGAGTTTCCTCTCATTAAAATGTGTCTATTTATCACCTGCTGTAAAAGCTACACGGAAGCCAGAACAAAGCATCATCTATACCCCTAGATGAGACCTCTGGGACAACTAAATGGGTGAATTCAATGTACAAAATATGAACACTCAGTCCCTCTAAAAAAATAGGAGGGTGGAAAAAAAAGTAAAGCATAAATAAATGTTTTATTCATATTATATATTTGATCTTAAAAAATTGAGGTTGAACAGTGAAAGGAAAGTTTACAATTATTCACAAAAAACTGAAAAAAATACCCAGGACAGAGAATGATTTATGAGATTAGGCTTCTATTTCATTAGAAGGATAGCCAAGAAAAAAAAGAGTACTGAGAGAGAGATAGCACCCATGATTTGGAGGAGTAGCCACTTGCATAAGGCAAAATTAAAGACTGCCTGTTGGATTGTGGTGAAAGCCACCAAAGACTTCACATCAGTGAGGATATTAAGGCAGAGAACGGCAGGCAGTGAGTATATTATTTTGGTTCAGCTCTGTATGCCTTTTCTGATACCCTTAAAGCAAAGAAGACCTTTGCTCAGAAAACCTTGCAAAGTCTTTCTGTCTCATCCATTTTGGGTGTTCAGAGCTAAAGAGGAAAACCAAAGCATTCAGAGACTTTGAGATTCAGTAAAAGTCCTGTCCGACCACCATGGTCATTTCTGGGTGTGTGACATTTGTGGGCTGGGGAGGAGCATCCTGGATCCATGCAGAAATATCATGCTAAGTTTCTGGGCAAAAGAGGCTGCAGATTAGCCAGGAATGGTCACTGCAATTCTCTGAGATCCAGAGAATGTAGCAGCTACAAACACCTTAGAATGACGCCGAAACACAGCAACTTGGTCAGTATCCAGCCAGAAAGATTTCACCTATGGTAGATCTTCCAGGGAAAAATTATTCACATTTTAGTGCATTTTCCACCCTGTCAGTTCAAACCTGCTTGAGAAGGCTAACTGCAGCTGGTCCACATCCTGAATGACTGCCAGCCCTGTGATTTCTGCAAGTGAACCTAGCTCAAAGGAATGCACAGGTATTTCAAAGTCTGTGCCTCAGTAAAGACACAGCCAAGGACTGTACCAATAAACCTACAGTGATGAGCAAAGGTTTTCAGGCTGTTGGAACAGCTTCTGTAAACAGTCTTTTCCTTTGCTCAAACCAACAACAGCAAATAGGTTCCCCATGTAAATAAAACAAAGCAGCACATATAATTTCAATTTGAAACGTACACCTGTATTTGAAACTGGAGATACAACTTGAAATTGTGGATGTTTTAAATCTGAACAAATATGTGTATAAAGACATTTTCTTTCTGCAGTTGCTTTTATCTCATTAGATATAGGGCCTGTCTGAAGACAACTGAGAAAATGGATACTACACTCTTCACTACTATTTTATGATTCTTATAATAGAAACTGCAGATGATATGGAAAAGACATTGTTTGCCTTGAGGAAAAATTAATTCTAAACATAAAACCAGAAGACAATAGCTTTAAAAGAATTAAAAATGCCTTACAGTACAAACAACTTGAAAGACAGTTTCATGAGTTTCTCTGTGTAAATAGGTTTCTTCTTCTAGGTTTTAACACTAAATCACAAGATTCACAAACCAAGGCAGCATCTGATTATTAACAAGCAGGAGAAGATGAAATATAGTGTATTTCTGTACCAATGTGCTCAGCTGTGCTTCTGTCTGAGCCATTAACCTGCTGAACATGATTGTATTATTAATACTAGATATTTCTCTCAATGTTGCTTACAGGTCTGAAACATTAATTACACCATACAGGTTTCTAAGAACTTTAGTTCTGTGGAGGTGAAAAATCATACTGAAGAAAAGTGTCATTGAAAACACAGGAAGTTATTTGGAAGCAAATGCAAAAGATAATTTACTGGAAAAACAGAGGAAAGTTATTTCAGAAGACGCATTATCAGGAGACTGAAAAACATTACCTACTGCAATACAGGTTTAGCAAAGCAAAATACATTTTTATTTTCCTCTATTTATTCCCCAAGTCCATCAGATGAATATTTGTCATGTGACTAGTAGGATATAAACATTGTTACTTGATCATCTGTTCAAATCATTTTCTTTATCATAATATCCGTAGCCTCTGATTTATTTGAGTTTACCCTCACACTCTCATATTTGATATTTTTAATTTTTTTTTTTTTTTCCCCAACATTTTTACATTTCCAAGGCATTAACAAAAAATCACTGCTGGTGACAATGCTTTTAGAAATTATTGACTTGCACCCTTTGGGTTAGTATCAGATGAAGGCAAGGTTTGTATTGTGTTCTTCTATTGCTTTTCAAATATTTTTGCACAGAGAACTTTTTAATCTATGTGCTTCTCACATTCACTTCTGAAGAGTGGACAAGTCTCCTATGCAAGGTCTTTTGATACATGTCTCTCGTCTTGAATAGAAGACTTCCAGTTAAAAGGGGCCTAGAATGGTCAACTAGACCAACCACCTGACCAGAAGTTAAAGCACATTATTAAGAGCAATGTCCAAATGCCACTTAATACCAACAGGCTTATGGCATTGACCACCCCTTTAGAAAGACTGTTCCAGTGTGTGTGACTGAACTCTCAGTAATGTTTCCTAACATCTAAGCTGTACTTCTCCTGATGCAGCTTTGAACCATTCCCATGTTTCCCATCACTGGATACAAGGGAGAAGAGCTCAGCTCATCCCTCTCCACTTTTTCCTCAGGGTGACACTTCAGTCTCTTTCTCCAAGAGCAAAATGAATCCACTTCATCCCATGATTGGACAGCTTATCCAGAAGGATGTTTTGAGGGACAGAAGTCTTACTAAATCCAAAAGAACAACTGCCACTGTAGCTTGCTCTGAACTGGAATTTGTGTAGCTTTGGCCAACTGAGTCTGAAGCAATAAACTTGATGAAAGAAAGTGCATTAGTTTTATTCTCCAATGCAGTAATATAATTGCTTGGTTTGGGGGACTACTTGAGGAGAAAGAAAAGAGAAACCCTTTTTTGCCTAGGAAAGGATTCCATAGTCATAATTCAATATGCCCAAAACTAACTTGCAAGGGCAGGTCAGCCTACTGTATAGAAGAGCTGCCCTGTTGAACCATGGCTGATATTGACCTTGGCTCTGGGGATGAAGCTGTATCCAGGTGTACAGTGATGCTGCCTCTTCTGGACACTGCAGTACAGTGCTGAAACAGGAACAAGTACAAAAATCTGATCATCCTTCTGTCTAAAGGTCTCTCACTCTTGGCACCAAGGGTAAAATTCCCTGAGGACACATGTTTGTATAAATCATGTCTGTAACAGTTAAATGTAATTTATAGCTCATGGTCTGTATCATGTCTTCGGAACATTTCTTTGCAATGCAGATCAGCTCTCATTACAGGAATTCATTTGTTTGTGCTCATCTTAAATATCCTCTGTATCTGATCACTGTCTGTGTTTTCTTTCTTCTTTTTCCTTGACAGTTCTTAGCACCACCTAGTTAAACATACTGAATATACTAATTATTTCTTTAAGTAAGAAGTTCCTACACCAAGTGTCAGATGCAATTTGGTACCTTCATTCATTCTTTATCCACTCTTTCTTAGTATTTACATTCTAGTGCTGACCTCAAGCAGTCAGGTTCAATTTCTCTGAGCTCCAGCTGCTTTTCCTTTGTACTGTTGGACAAGTACATAATCTAACAGGTACTTCTACCCCTCACATACAAAATTGCTTGTACAAAAGAACCTCGTATTTTACAAATCTTTACTCTTGACTATTTTTTTTTTTGTTCTTATTTCCAGTCTTTCACAGCAAAATATATGAGATTTAGATGTCTTCACACTGATGCAACAAAGATTCAATGTCTTACATCGATTGCTTTCCTGAATGCTCACAGTTAGACATCAGAACCACTCTTGAAAATAGTTCTGTGACTTGGGCAGCTGCTAAAACTTGACAAAAGCCAAACTGATGCAATAAGTGAGAACTTCAAGGAGAAGTGACAGGGTCTGGGACTAGTGTAAAAGAGGAGGTCTGAACTATTTAAGGATCAGCACTGAGCTGTGTAATTCACATATACTTGCTAAAAACCAAATGAAAACAACAGGGGAAAAAAAAAAAAAAAAAAAAAAAAAAGCCCAAACCCTACTTTTCTGCTGGTCAGCAGCAGAGTTAATTATTACACTCTCTCAGATTTCCTTCTTGCATTCTAAGGAGCTGCCTGGAAGGTGCCTTGTAAAACTCAGTGAGGCAAATGTCTTGGTCAAAAGGGACACACAAGTTCCTTGTTTGACTTTTAGCTACAGGGGATGGACAAACTAATCAAGGATGTGCTGCTGAGCACCACATTTTGTAAGGAAATGTGACTTGTGCAATTGCATTGCCTGTTCAGTGTTGGTCTTCTCCCTAGAATTGTTCAGTCTTATAGTGGAAAGCTCATTTATTTTTAAGTCACAGGAAAAAAAGGGCAGCTGAAAAGGAAGACAGAAGATGACTATTATTTCCCTTTATTTTTTTCACCTCTCAAAGTGACTGTTGCAAAGGGAGCTTGATGCTTAGATACTTTGTTTTTCTTCTGCTATCAAGCCAGTCAATAAATTTACATAAAGTGACCTATCAACATATATTTGTCTCAGGTTCTGCTATGGCATTTGCTGTGCCACTGCACAAAAGGAGTTTCAGGGGAACAGAGATATTCAGGGACTGATACTGTAACAGAGAAAGAAGGTGCTGGCAAGCTGCGAATATTGTAGTCAAGACAAGAAAAATGAACAACTAATTACATAATTCCACCTGAAATAATGTTTTCTTGGATCTGGTACTTCTACGGATTCTGAAAAAAAATCTCAACAAGTGTTGGCACGAGTTCTTACATAAATAAATGTTTAAAAAAAAAAAGAAATCTTGTACTTCAGATGAAACAAGGGAAGTCAAGAGACTTAAATTCTTATTCAGACTCTATCTCTGCTTTGGGAAAATTCCATACCACCTTTTGAAGACATTGAGTAGGTTTGACAAGGAAACAGCACCATTTTATTATCCCACACCATTTTCCCCTGGAGTATTTAGGAATTCCCTGGGAATACAGGAGAGTGCTGGAACACAGCATCTTTATAGCACAGGTTGCACATCACTGCAGTTCCTGTGGGCTTTTTCAGAGCAAAGCTGCAAGTTATTAATCTGCTGATGTTTTCAAAGAATTTTTGTGTTGTGGAGACTGCTCTGCAGGAAACATGATTTATCCTGTGGCTACGTGAATTCTTCTCTGCTGGATACACTTTGGGGTGGGTGGGAACCTGTTGTGCTTGCTGCAGCACAAACACATGCTTCACAATGATTTTGCTGCATTAACAATTTTTATATGAAATTCAAGACATAGATGTGAGAAAATTTTAGCAAACATGAAGAAAGCTGCTAGAAGAAAATGCTAATTTTGATAGAATTCTGAGGTTGCACTTAGGGAAACAGAAAATACACTCATGAGACACAGTATCCATGATGTTTAAGGCCACAGATTTTCCATGACAGGCTAAAAGATAATAACTTGTTTACTAAAGTTTGGAAGTTTACATTGAATAAATTGCCAGATGAATAAGAAATAAATCAGAAACAAAGAGCTTATTATAGTGTGATGGATGCCTCCTGTAGGCTATAAGTACCATCATTTAGAAAAGTGCTGTCTTCAAGCTTTATGAGAACCTGGGAAAGAACATTTACAGATAGGTTGTATGCCACAGTCAGCATGCCTGGCAGCCAGGCACATACAAAGCTTTATAACTGGAAGACTTCTCAGTTTATCTCCAGACAATGAAATAGTACCAGATCCCTGGATAAATGTATTTGCCAGCAGCAGCAACTTTTTATTCATTTTCATAACTCTTCCTGAGGTGCTAAATTCATGCAACGGTTTCAGATAACTTCTGGTCAGCTTTTCTGTCAACCTCTTCAGTGTAATTGAAATTTTTTGCCATGTACTGTGACTCTTTGATTGCCAGAAAGATTAAGCTCTCATAACTTGTTGTTGTGCTTATTAAATAAAATAAAATTTTAAACGGTAAATAAATAAATAAAAATGTAAATTTGAAGTTTCACCAAAGCCATTATCTATAACTTTTTTTTATTTGACTGAGCTAATACAACTCTACCACAGAAACCTGATGTTTTGTCAATATAATTTTAAAGATTATCTAGGCCTTTCTGACATAAAAAAAAAAGTAAATAAAAAAAAAAAAAAAACCAAGAAAAGAAAGGAAAAAAAAGAAACAAACACAATGTTTATTTACTAAGATCCAACTCAGGGGAAAACAGGCATGGGTAAATATTGTTCCTAACAAATGATTTTCCTTATGTCACTCTGATTCCCATCCCCATAACAGTCTTATGCCATGATAACCTTTTCACCTCTGTGATAGGTTTCTGGTCCCTGTTATATAGAATCACAGAATGATAGAATTATTTTGTTTGGGAAAGACCTTTAAAATCATAGTATTCATTCATTTACTCAGCACTGCCAAGGTACCACTAAACAATGTGCCTAAGCACAAGGTTTTTTTGTACAAGTTTTTTAAATACATCCAGGGATGGTGACTCCAAAATTTCCCTGGGCACCATGTGCCAATACTTCATAACCCTTTTAGCAATGAAATTTTTCCTAATATTCAATCTAAACCTCCTGTGGCACAACATGAGGCCATTTTCTCTCATCTTAGGAATAGAAAGGCATTATTGAATAATGACAGAAGTTATGGGAAATTTTCACAATTTTGAAGTTGTTGGATCTAATTTAGCTACACTGCTGGCCTAATATTCTAATATTATAGAGTCTTCCAGACTCAGCATCCAAAATTTAACTCAGTGAATTGCTGTGGTAAATCCTGCCTTTCTTCACCAGTAAGGTAGAGCTCAGGGTGACGAGCAAGCTCAACTGGACAAGTTGGTCAAATAGTTGTTCCTGAATATGCTTCCAGGAGACTTTGTCTGACTAACAGTGATAAAATCCCAAAGAAGAATAGACAACAGCTTTTGAAATGCTGGTTAAAAAAGGCAAATGAGGGACCCCTAATCCAGTTTCCCTACAAAAGCAGGGCTGTTTCCCACCCTCAGCAGAATAAGCATGTTTCCATCTAGCCACATCTTGAAAATATCCAGAAATTATGACACCATGGCAGAAACCCTGTCCCCTGCAGAGAGCATATACATGTTGTCTGGTATGAATAACCTGTCAGTACATTATTCAAAAAAATGGCAATTGTTGGTCTGAAACAATTGCACTATATGATACATAAAATAGAGGCAAATCTAAGGCCAAAGAACCAAAAGCAGTTACACCACTAAAAAAATTATTGGAGATTTCTGTGTAAAGGCTTGTAAAGAAGATGAGGTTTTATTCAAACAAGGCACAAGTAAGCATCCAAGGAAAGAGTGAAGAAGAGAGGAGTCTGTGCTTCTTATTTATGAAGTTAACTAAACTTTTAAAGCCATAATACTCTAATTGCCATATATTTTAAGGTTAACATCACGGTCTGGCAGAGTCACATATTCTTACAATAACTCTTCGTTCCATTGGAAATTATTGCCTCCAGTCAATGCATGTACTGAAAATATAGGGTGGAAGAAAATTAATGCAGTTTTTTAGGAATATTACATTTCCACATACTTCAGTGAAAACCCACTTTCTTCATCACTTTGATTATAAGGATCCCTAAGCATGTGATGAATGCCTCTAAGCAGAAACCTTGTTTACAGAAAGACATATGATTCACTATTGTACTCGAGCTCTTTCTTTTTTAATTTGAATTCAAATGGAATAGCTGAGTATGCTGCTGTCCAATCTCTATTTCAACTCTTCTCTTTCTTATAGCCTCATTATAAGAAAGTGAGAGGCATTTGCTAAACTGCTTTTTCTAAAATACTTAGGGAAAGTCTGAAGGAGGCTTTCACTACAATCTCCCTGAAATTCAATGACATTCTTTACAAGGTTAAAAGTAGAGATAACAATATCTCTTACTTTATAAAGTGACTTTACTTACCAGTGTGAATTTGCAGGAAATTATCTGGATATTTCTATACATATTTAGTTTTCAATACCTAGAGTTACTGACTGACAGTTGGAACACGTAGCTAAACATAAAAAGTATGCAACAGCAAATATAAAAGCACTGTTTTGGTGTACTTTGATTCATTGTATGTAGCTTGAGATTGTCATACATTCTATTACTGGAGATTTTCAGCAATGCATCTTTACTGTTTACTCTTGAAACCAGTGGATACTGTAATTGTATTTTGGATGGCTCAAGCTTTCATCTTCAGGCACTTTTCCTTCAGCAGAGAGCTAAAAGGCCAACAAATATGAGGGTGAGATAAAGTTGAAAAAAAAATCAAATTAATCTTTTATTTTATTTTCTGGAAAATGCAGGGGTTTAAAATGAAAAGCTTAAATTCAGCATGCCAGTTTTGATGTTAGTGTATTAAAAAAAAAATAAACTAAATATTACATTGATGCAAATTCTTTTACGTTGCTAGAAGAGAACCATCAATGCTCACACCCCCCATTGCTGTTCAATGAACTACTAGAAACTTGCTCTGCATTGCCACATGGCTTGTTCCTGCCTTCAACTACATCTCAATTAATATCTCCACATTAGCTTGTGTAGGAAGGCAGAGACTGGTTTAGGCTTTGCACTGAGGAGAGCAAAGCTACATTTAAGCCCCTCCCAAAAAATGCAGCACAATGTTATTGATGTAAATTATTCATCAGTTCTGAGTAAGGTCACAGTGTCTTTGTGCTCATGGAAATCTGCAAAGCCACACACACAACTTGGTGCTCAAAATATCCAGTTCATATAGTTTGCAGTACTTAATTAGATATTATTTGCTATGTTCTTTGTGAGGAAAAAAGAAAAGGGGGGTGGGGGGCTGTAATTAATGCAGAGGACCCTTGAGAGACCCTTGATTTTTCATGTGAGATCATGTTATAAAGCTTTTTTCAAACAGCATGATTTCATACAGTTGCTAAACATGCATTATCTCATGGTTTTCAAGACTTTTGGCTTATATTATGACAATGAACAACATTCATTACAGTTCATAGAGGAGTCTTGCATAGAGGCATTCAGATTTATTCTGCACTCATTCAAACTTGAAATAAACTATATCAAATACATAAAGTAATATACTGTCTTCTCACAGCTAAAGGTCACTGGTGCACCTCTGTTAAGACATCTGAAGCAATCCTAACAAAGTTGTCATACTTTCAAGTCATATTTACTGGACTTAATCTTTTTTGAACCATGTCACTGCTGCTGGAATAAACAGGGATATGGCTGTCAATGACTTTTAATTTTCAGTGACAGCTGTCAAAGGGTCTTTCTTAGACACCAGTCATATTTCAGATAAGAAAATAGAGTTTCAGGCTGCATGCTGGCCACGGAACATGAGAGCTTGTGATTGCATAGAGTCTCATTTCCCCAGTTTAATTTGAAAACAGAAATGGTAAATTGGATTTTATGGTTCAAATAAGATAGAAACACAGACCAATTATCTCCAGTTTATTTATTACTTTTATCAACCAGTGTTTATTTTAGAAATTAAGTGACATGTTGTCATAGCTCAAAGCAGTGAGATTTGACTTTTTTTATAACTGGAGCCTTTCATGAAGTTTTAAAAAAGAACAATGGGCTACACTAAATCAAAGTCAAGGCTTTGGGATAGCAGTTGGATTGGTAGGGATTCCCCAGAGCAATGATTCATGGTGTACGGAAATAAAATGACAGATGACCACTGACCTCAAAGGGTTTTTCTTTATGGTTCTATAAATGCTTCCATCCACCACTGGGAATACACATCATGAAGGATTTTTCTCCAGGCTCAAAGATTGGTGTATGAAGGTAGGGAAAACAGAATGATAGTTATATTTCTCATGAACTAATTCATCTCCTTATTTCGATAAGGGAAATACAGGAAGTACAAAACAGACGTGAGAGTTAAGAAACTGAGTTTTTTATTCTCATTCCTTGCCTTCTGCCTCTTGAAATTCATTTTTCTCCCTTACTGGCTACTCCTAAATTTTCAAAGGAGTTTCCAGTTTCTGAAGGACTCCAGAGATTCATCACAGAGGCAAAGTTCTAGGAATACTGAAAGAGACCAATGGCAGTGACATAAAGGAAGGAAGACTCAGCAGCTTTCTGCAGCTCAGAGTTAATTGTTCTGGGAGAAGAGAAGCTGGCATTATCCATAGAATCAGCATGTTCCTCAAAGCAAAAAACAAAAAAAAAAAGTCTCCTTTCTACCAAAAACCTTCTGCAATGGGCAAATATTCACCTCTACATTCATTCCACAGCCTAGTTCTTCCTTTTACATTCTAATATAAAAGTATCTCTGAGCCTTAAATGGATCTGTGGTAACCCTGGTTTCAGAAGAATCACTAAGAAGTGCCTGGTCTAGAATAAAAAAAGACAGATCTCCTGACAGAGATGACTGGCTATAATTTCTATGTTATGCTTCAGGTTGATCAGAATGAAAATTTGCAGATATGCAAATGAACAAAGTCATGCATTTGAAATGCAAGTCATAATCCCATCTTTAACTGTGAAATTATTCTTTAACAGTCTAGCAATATAGTGCAATAAAAGGTTCTGTTGGCAAATATAGAGCACAGATACTTTTAACTGAGACATTGACTGACACTGTAAAAAGAAAATCAAAGTTCAAATTTAGTTTTGAAGCTTTGTTTACAGAGATCAGAAGGAGAGCTCATTCCAATAATGGTCTGAGAATATTGTTTCAGTTCATTACAGAATGAATGGAAGAAAGAAAAAAAAAAGAAAAAAAAAAGTGACTTTAATCTTTTTTTAAAAGCAATGTAGTTTTATGTTTCAGATCTCATACTGTTTTCTCGGTGTCAGTAGAAGCCCTCTCCATGGGGCAGATAACACAGACCTTTTTTAGGACTCTTGTACCATCCTGCAAAGTCTCAGGTTTTAGGCACTCTTGGAGACAAAATGCATGACTGGAAGGAGGGTGCAATTGGATGTCTGGCAGTTTGATCATTAATTAGGAAGAACACAGGTGCTGTCTGCTGTCTCAAGTTCAGTGTCCTGTCCAGGCTAATCACTTACAAAAAGATGAACTTCCTTTTAGTTTCACAGACTAAGGTGTTTTCATTCTTCAGGATTCAATGAAATTTAGCTGTTAAGTGCACATGTGAGGCCCAAATAACGTAGTATATTTAGTGCTATTAAACCTATTCATGATGGAAACAGGAGTCTCTTTTCAATCTAAAGTAGATCTTGCCCAGGTGGATGTGTTAGTAACTCAAAGCTCTCATTTTCTTATCTTTTCAAGGCTTTGTGTTTTGGTTTGGGTGTTTTGTTTGCTTGCTTCAATAAGACAGCCTGCCCTCTCAAAGTTTTGATCTCTTCCCATTCACACACAAGCTGAAAAAAGGCAATATGACATTTTCCTCCTAATCATTGCTATATTTTTAATAGCTTTTTTAATATTAGAGGCTAACACTCGTGTTTGGTATAAAAACCACCTCATGTTTTCAGTTCTTTCTTCAAATCTACTGGAATAATTTGTAGTACATTGTTTGAGAAGGAAAGATGAAGACCCTTAGAGGATAGTCTTATAAGAATGGTTCTAAAAATTCTGAAGTGTAATTCTTAGTTATATAATTAAACATTTTATTCAGTGACTGATTGACTGGCTATGCTCATACTTTTACATGACAAACAAGGTTTCTGTATTCCAAAACATTAGACCTATTTGCAGATGAATGAGGTCAAAGGTATGTTCTACACATGCTTCAAGTTCTTTTGTCATTGTTTAGAGCATTTTCCAGATATTTAGGATGTAAATAATATATTAAGGCTCTTCTTGATCTTTACCTTTGCAGGACAACTAGCAAGCAAGAACATATTTTATTCTTCTGGGACAGTCATGCTCAATTACTGTCACACTGTGAAGAACCCTGATGCAGCACTCCAGGGTATGAAAATGTAAGGAGTACTCTTTAGCTATTCGCAGATATTTAGGAACTGGTAAAGAACAGATCAGCATAGAAAAGGTATAATTTTATGAGCTACCATAACCAGGAACTATATACTATAAATGTGTATGAAAGTGTAAGTGTTCAAGGCCAGGCTGGATGAAGCCTTGTGCAGCTTGGTGCAGTGGATTGTGTCCCTGCCAATGAATGCGGAATGGATTTTGATGATCTTTAAGGCCCCTTCCAGCACAACATTTTCTATGATTCTATGAAATTCAACAGATTCCAAGTAGATTTCCTACACTGTATAATACAGTCAAGCACTGCAATTACACTACTGAAAAGTGTAAGACATACACTACTATACCTTTTCAATAATGACCCTACAGAGTCAGTTTGTGAAGACAGAAATAAAACTTCTGAGAAAGCACAGTCTAAATTAATGGGTGTAAACTAAATCCTCCTGATTATATGAATTACTTCTAGCAACTTTCCATGAAGAACTATTGTATTGCTATAGTGCTTTAACAGCAGAACAACTGCAAAAGAATTGTAATTGTGCTAGAAGTATGCTGAAAAGAATACCATTAAATACACCCAGTCAAGCACTCAGAAATTACCATTTGCTACACTAATATGATCTTTGCCTCTTTGAACATATAAGTCACAACAGGTTTAGTTTATGTGATTTCAGCTATATTTCCCCAGAAGCCCTGCCTTTATCCATGCACAGGTTAGACAGTTCATGAAGAGAAGGGCCTAAGCAAACAAAGATGACTTTTAACTTGGTCTTACTTTGAATAGGGAATTAGACTACATGACATCCCAAGATTCTCTCCAGTTATTCTATCATTCATTGCAGTACTAAGTACTATTAATCTGTTCTTACTCTTAATTGCTTAACTCTCGGTTTTATTATGCAGTAAAGCCACATTTAGAATAACATAGCTTGCTATGGTGACACCATAATTATTTTTTATAAAGGGAAGACCAAAAATGGAAACACAAGGCCAGCAGGAAATATGCAGGAGAATAAGGGGAATTAATTCTAAACCTACTGTTTCAACCACACTCAGCTCCAGTACACTTTTAAAAATAGCTTTTAAACCAGCTCTGTTTTTAGAAGCTGGAACAACTAAATAGCTCCAGGGTCCTACTTTGGAAGATAACAGGCTGACTTCAGAGATCTGTTGAACTCCAGAAAACCATCTTTCATACAGTTATGCAGTGGCCAAAGTTTCCAATTACAAATGCCAAGAAGCTCCATTTCTTCCACTCACTGATTATCTGGCAGCTGCATCCTTGCATCAGTGTATTCCTCAAGCCCAGACAAAACAACCTTAAGCTCTGATTTAAGAGACATTTCAGCCAAATAAAAGAATCTTTAGAGCGAGTCATCAGATTTATATTGATAGGAGTCAAATGCCAGACACTGGAAATCTCTAAGTCAGGAAATTTGCCAAAAGAGTAAGTTTCCAAGTCTGTTTCCAGCATCCTCTTTTCAGAATTCTTTGCCTTGTTTTAAAAAAACTTGAAAATTTATTCAGAATTAACATCTTTATGTACTTGCATGAGTGCATTATCTACATATACAGATATATGTAGATCTATATATATATATATCTTTTCCTTTTTTGTTTCCCCAGAAATACCTTAATTGTAATTATTATCAGAGCCACATTAAGAAAAGCCATCTACCACTGGAATATCATTTTTCAAGGCTCTGTGAAGGCACAGAATAATGGACAGGCAGGTTCTGTCCTTATTGACTCGTGTCCCTCAACAGTGAGACCTGATGACCTGATGGCCTACCACTTGCATCTGATCTCCTTTTAAATTCATACTAGAGGTTTGTACCCTAAATTAAAATATTCTGGTTTTAATTATGTTTAATGTCCTCAGACCAATGAGCTGATCCTCATGCATTTGCTTCATGATGCTGAAGTTATGGTACATTACTTTTCGTGCTAGTAAAGTATGGTGAAAATTTAAGTGTCCATAGCCTGCTGGAATAGTCCTAGAGGACTCCTGTGTGAAGGGAGCAAAACATAGTACAGTTCTCATCCAGATTGTTTAAATGAACAATTAGCTGAGCCTGGGTGGCTTTAAGAAATGTATGGACTGGCTTAGTCCAGAAATAGTCATGGCAGCCCACCAGAAAGAAGCTTGCTACGTGGATAACCAAAGTACTACGGAACTACAACCCAGCAGGGAAAGAGAAAAATCTTCTCTTCAGATCTGGCAGTGGAATAAATTTGTTCTAGAAATGAAAATAACAGTAACTGTGAGATCCTTTGTGCACTACTGAGCTTGAATAATTACAGAAGAAGAGTTTAAACCAAGTAACCTGAAAGTACTTCAGAGGTTTCCACTGACTTAACAAGGTTTGACTCAAGAACACCAAAAACTTAATTCTACCTTCACAGAACATAACAGTTTGCTATATTCAGTAAAAAAGATTCACTAGAGTAGGCAAGTACATAGAGAATATTATGTTCTGTAAATCAAAGAATCCCAAACAAAACATGACTTTGCCACAAAATGTTTATAAATACTTTGTAAGAGAGAGTTAATATTTTCATAACTTGTTATGTACATGGCCAATGTGAGAAATATTGATGTCATGCTGCAAAAGTACACAGAAATGAATAAGCAAATATTACCTTTTTTACCATATGTTGTAGTATCTTAAATAACTTCTCATGTGATTAAGAGCTTCCATTTTATCATGGCATCAAAAATTTACTCTTTCATTTCCATAAATATGTCAGTTTGTTAATCTAGTGATGAGATGAAATGTACTTGTTTTAGCTGAGCCCAACCCAGTTATCTACCTTTAATTAAGAATTTATCTGTATATTCACTCTGCCTTCACAAGGAAAGTATTAATTTTTTATGGCTGGGAGGGTTCACTACCTGTATATCATACTCCTCAGTGCACATACTCCTTCCACTCAAAATATTTCCCATTCCATCAAAATGTGCCTAATGTTCCTCACCATTAACCCAAATAGTCCACAGATCTTAACTCAGCATCTTCTACTGTAGACATTAATAATGCATTTGTACACAAGACACTTCTGTATGTGATTAATAATTCAAAATAAGAACAAGCCTGGCAGTTTGCAAAGGAACAAGGAGGTCAGAAGACAAGTAGCAACTTCCACATATGGGAGACCCCACCTGGAGTATTACATCCAACTTTAGAGTCCTCAGGACAGGTAAGACTTGGACCTGTTGGAGTGAGTCCAGAGGAGGGCCACAAAAATGGTCAGAGGGATAGAATAACTCACTTTTTAAGAAAGGCTGAGAGAGTGAGGGGTTTTCAGCCTGAAGAAAAAAGGCTCCAGAGAGACCTTACTGTGGTCTCTTTCTTTTTTTAAAGGTGGCCTATGAGAAAGATAAGATAAAGTTTTAAGCAGGGCCTGTTGCAAGGACAAGAAGTAATGGATTTAAACTAAAACAGGGTTGATTTAGACTAGATATTAAGAAGATAAATTTTTACATTGAGGTGATGAAACACTGGCACACATTGTCCAGGAAGGTGGTCGATGCCTCGTCCCTGGAAAAATCCAAGGTCAGGTTGCACAAGGCTCTGAGCAACCTGATCTAGTTGAAGATATCCCTGATCATTGCAAGGGGATTGGACTAGATGAGCTTTGAAGGTCCTTTCTACCCCAAACTATCCTATGGTTCTGTGATTCTAAATGCAAAAGCAGTACCAGACCTATTCAAGTAGATTGTGAAACAAATGTATGTAAGTGAACAGATGAGATTATTTAGAGAGTCACAGAACTGAGACAAATCTTAAATTTTACAGAATAATAATCTGTGGGCTTCATAAGGATATTTGTGAATAGTCCTATGCTCCTGTTGGTTTTTTGGGTTTTTTTGTGGGTTTTTTTGTTTGTTTGTTTTTGGGTTTTTTTGTGGTTTTTTTTTTTTTTTTTTTTGTTTGTTTGTTTGTTTTTTTGCCAGCTACATTACTTCCCAGATTTTTCACTGATTACACTTTTATGTCATTTTTAATCTGCTGATTTTGCAGTCTGTCCTTAGACCTCCTGGTCCCATAACAAGGAGAACTGCAATTTCAAAAATATACTTTGTTATACAATACATCAAGCCTTCCTGTCTTCTCCTCCTGTCCCGCTCCCTGAATGGAGCCAGTAACTGTAATTCTGTGTTATGCCTCAGTGCTTCACACAGCATTTTAATTCCTTCTTTGGTCTTGCAAAGAAAATTGTTACATGTACTTTATTGAAAGATTAGAGGAGAAGGTGACTGAAAAGAATATGAAGATTGGATGAAGGGAAAAGGGAATAATTCTTGGTATAGCCTTCTAGAAAAAGCAGATATCATTTAAAAAGGCACTACAACCAGGAGACAAGGATGAAGAACAGTTTACTATTATTAACAATAAATAAAATGTTGGTTATTATAAAAATATCTTGGTCATGAGCTGGATATTTCTTGACCTTGGTAAAAAGCTCATCTACGACTCCTGGTATTTGTGCACAAAAGAGCAACAGATGTTCTCCCTTCCCATAAGGCAATAGGCCACCAAATATGTATGAGACTACATCCACTATGACACCCATTTGCTTTTGGCAGTGCTTGAATCCATTCCAAACCCAATTCTTAGGGTTTCTCTTAGTAGGTTATGAGTCGTACTGACATTTGCTAACAAGTTCCATGTTATGCAGTTGAATCTTACACATGCACAAATCTCCTGGCTTGACTCAGCCTAAACACATGGAACATTAGCATTACAAACAGAATGCAGGAACACAAGGTAATTTTGAGCTATGATTATCTCAGTGAACAGTGATCAGGGTCCATTACGGTAGAAAAATTTCTGGAATTTGTGAGAAGTGATTCATAGGAACGATTCCAAGAAAGATAATACATAGAAATTGTGCATTTCTATTATGTATCTGCTTCCACAAGAAAACTGTCTTGTTTTGGCATTTGGAGAAAAGAATAAAATATTTATTTTAACCTGATCTTTCTGTTATTTTAACAGTGGAAGGCTATAAAACCAAGAGATCGAGAAACGTCTTTTTTTTTTTTTTTTTTTTCAATAACAGAATGACACTTAATAAGCACAAAAATGACCTGTATAATCTACGAAGTGTGTCTGATCTAGGTATTAAGTTTCAAAGTCAATTTTTTATAAAGAGGAATAATTTTTCTGTGTGTGCTCTCCACTCTCAGAGGTTAATTAACAAGCTGAAGGAACAGAATCTGTCTCTATTTTTTATGACAGTGTGCTATTGTTTTTCATGTGCAATATTTAGCAAAGCATATCACAGTAAGTATTTTAAAGACCACATCTGTGAATTAAAAGAACTTTAGGTGCCAAAGACAATTTTAGGAAGACAAGATAGCTCACAGGTTGGATAGAGCCAGTTCTGGTGTAGTCAAAAATGAAGAGTAGGTGTGAATTTACAGGGGAAAAAAATAAAGATGTTATGAAGTTAAGTATTTTCTGATCTCAATCCTGCCCCTTATAGCTTAAGAAAGCATGTTTCTCTTTAATATGAAAACTGTTTTTTACAGCTGGAAATATTGCAAGACAGTTACTTAATCTTTTTACAGTCGGTCTCTCAAAAAATATATCTTAGTAAACAAAAAGGGATGTAATTTTTGAAAGAGAAAACCCATCCAAAGAAAAACTAAAAAGACAGCCAAATCCCCCAGGTTTAATGCTGATGGCCTGCAGCCATGCTGCCTTGGGTTGTGATCTTGGAGTCTGATAGGACAAGCAAGGTCAGACTTGGTCAATACTCAAACAGAGCACCTACAAAGTAAATCCAGGTGCTGGAAATCCTAATGTCTCCAGTTCAGCACTGAGAACTTTTCTTCTGCCTTCAATGTTTAATCACTGCCACAGGCATGGTCATAGGGGTCATTCTGCTCCTGGAAGTGCTGCCTTCTGAACAGTTATAAAATTGCAATCTTGACACTTGAAGGCATTAAGAAAATCATGTCATTTCTTAAAGAGAAGAGGCATTAACCTTACTAGCCTGTCCAGATTCAATCAGATATTAAACACTTCAGCTATTTTAGCTGATTAAGTAAATGTTATTCTCACATCTTTTTAAAGCAGAGCTTTACTGTTGGTTACTCTTTCATTTCACAAGCATGCACACTTAGTAACAAGCATACTGTGGGCATTGTCAATAAAAACTGACATGTTTTGAACTGAAAATACACCACTAATTATATTTCAGGTTTACCACCATTTTCATTACAGAATTTAACTTCTTTTTTTACTCTGGTAATATTTTTCAGCAGTGCTTTGAAAATGTAAATGATTGCTATAATATTCTCCCAGCTCATTCTCTGATTCACTTTTAAATCTTCTTTCTTCCATGTTTCCTACATTTAGACTCTTTTTCCTTTACTAGTACAATGGGAACTTCTTTCAGACCTCTTTTCAGAAATCAATTCCATTCTAGGAATCACCAATGGCAACATTTTCACTTACTCTTCTTAAATCTTATAAACCTGATTCCCAAAAGCCCCAGCATGGCTTTGTCCCATTTCCTTGCAGTAAGGCTCAGATTCTCAAATGCTACCTAAGCAGCCTGAATTCATGTTGCCTACTGTGGTACCTAATTTAGGCATCAGAACTGCTAGAGTTTCCAAGTTCAAAGTAGTATGAGCAATTTGTACAGCTCCAGAAACAGACAAGTTGGCCTGGTCCAGCTCAAGGGTCCTGTTTAGTTACACAAATATGATGCAAAGCAAAGGTAGAAAAAACAGTTTAGTCAGAACTCACTTTTAAATAAATATGGTTAAATAACAGAAATCATAGATTTTTTTACATATTTTGAGTACTATGAGGGACAATGGCAGGCCCTAAATTTCTTCAGAATTAAAACTTCACTTTATTGCAGTCTGTGTACTCTATTCCATTCCCTCAGTTTCTAACCTTATACTGACTATAGAGGATGAAGGCAAGGAGACCATACTTCAGAGATGTTATGCATAAGGTAAGCTCTTCCCTCTTTACAATTTCAATTTTCTTATTTTGTATGAAGGTCCTTTCTATAAACAACAGATGTGTCCTCACTGCAGCTGAATTTTTCTACAGAAGTCTAATTTTCCAGACCTGTAAGCTTTTTTTTTTTTTTCTATTTCAAATAATCCTCAACTACTTACTGTGACTATTTAATGAGAACATCATATGAAACAGTGAAAAATCACTCACTGTGGTCAGCATACTTGACATCTACTCTTTTTCCCTTATCACAGAAATGAATCAGACAGGTGTTACAGTGTTTGTTTTTAACAAATCCATATGGATTCTTTGTCCTCCCCTTGTTTCTTTCTGCTGTTATTGTGTTTTCTTCTTTTTTCTTTCTTTTTTTTTTTTCCCTTAGTACATTCCAAAGAATTTGTTTTGTCCCACATCTCAGTCATTTCCCAGGAATCAACAATCCAGCAGCTGAGAACTCTTGAGTCTGAGCATGGTTCCTTTCTCTTGAAGTCAACAGAACCAAAACAGGTCTGTAAATGTTTAGCTGAATAGGAATGGACAATCACAGCATGGCAAATGTCTGTACCAAGTACTAAGGGGAAAATGAGCTGTCTTTATGGACCAGTTTTTTAATATTGCTGGGAGAGAAAAGTAATAAGGAAGAAAAGTTATCATCATAGTGTGATTTGCAGTTCGACAAAATACTTTATAAATCAAGAAAATACATCTGGGAATAACAAAAGCTGTATCTACACTATAGAACTCTGTCTTCCAAACAGAGACTCAGGGCTGCCTTTTGGGTCATCATGCTTTATCAGGGACACTCAGGAGCAGTGTGATTCTGGAACATATAAAAAGCAACAAAATATCTCATCTTTGATGGTTGGAAACCCAGTTCTAATTTCCTGTCTAAATTTATCCATAGCCAGGATTTTTGCTAGTAGACTTTTAAGCTCTGCTGACAATATATATTTCAGTGTCTGCTTTGCACTTTGGGGTTTTTTTCTTTCCACATGATACAAATTGAAACTTGAAATAATAAACAGCCAGGAAGCAGTGAAAAATAAGAAATGGAAAAGTTTATAGGAAATATGGTGGACATTTCTCCCACCGCTTAGCTTTTTAATAATTAAATTATAGCATCTGTCTTAAAACTTCATTTTAACCTAGTGTCTGCGTACATGAAACAGAAAAGGAGAGCTGAGCAGATGGATGTGATGATCTCTTTGGCTAAGGAATTTTTTAACCTCTCATTTTTCCTATTACTCACTGGTTTCCAGAGTCTCAGGGAAAAAGGGATCATCTGTGCTGCATTTGTCACACATACAAGACTTGAAGATATGCAGAGCTCTTTCTTCAGAGGTTTCCTACCAGTGTTACAACACTTCTTTCTTTCTTTCACCATCCAAATTAAAAAGATACATATTTGGAGGTTGATCTCTCTGCCAGCTTTGGAAATTGGCTTGTGTTAGAGGCAGCACATCACCAAGTGAAGGAACACTCTTTTGTGGCACTGAAAACTGACTTTTCAGGTGTTTGGCTACTGTCATTCTGCCTGGGCCAAGATGACATACTGGATCCAGAAAATATCTACTGTCAGTCCTGGAGAAATCTGTTGGCAGAAAGGGGAAGCAAGGCGTGCTTTCCTTTGTAACTTGGAGAAGATACCAGCTGCTATGGGAGGACCATACCTGTCACATCCTCACTTGTTCCAAAAATTTCAGATGCTGTAGCATTTAAGGCCCTCTTGAGTCCTGTCAGCAACATGCATTTTTTTGCTCTAAGGACTCAAATTATGAGGTCTAAATTAAATATCATGCTTGATGTATTGCATTTTGAGGATTCTGCCAAGATTAAAACATCTGGGAAGGAAACCTTCTACCTTTTACATCAGCAGAAGCGAATAAATATTGTGTAGAGCTACACAGTTGATTTTTGTCTTTGGCTTTGATGAGCAGCCTCATTAAATCCATTGTTTGTTTGAAATAACTGGAAATATCATGTCAGCTGACTAACATACTTGGCAGAAAGGGTGCAGTCCAGTCCAAGTGGTAGAGGAAATCTGTGCTGGGGGTTCCATTGAACATTATAGTCTCATCCTGAGTGCATGCAATACATCACACTAATGTATCTTAGTGAAAAAGTGGAAACTTCACATTACCATTCTCTTATATGGAAAGTGAATATGTTATAAAATATCAGAAGCCATCTTTAATAATGTAAAAGACTCTGAATGACTCTGTTTCATCCTTTTGCTTATCAAAAAAAAAACAACACATAATCAATCACAAAAATTACTTGCATTTGCATAAAAAATGTGTGTTGAGATTTTTAGATGATCTATATCAACAGAATCCAATGGAGCTATGATAATTTACACCATTTTAAGAATCTGGCTGCTTTTACTCTGAATTCTCTACTCCATTATGTTAGTCCTGTGGTCAGTTTTGATAGCAAGGTCTCAGGGTCATATTACTCCACACCATCCTGCCAGGAAAGATTAATTTAAAATAGTGAAATAACAATTTAATAGTGATTTTTTTTTTAAATTATAAATTTGTTAGAACTGACATAATATTGAGGTAGAAGTCTGCTAATCTGAACAGTGTTATGAAAGAAATTAACATTCTTCCCAAAAAGAAAGTTGAAAATTAGGTGATTTGATTGCTCAGTTTTTTATAAATAATTATCAAAGGGTTAACCATAAAAATCATAGAGTTAGAGAAACATCTACTTATAATCAGCCAACACTGTGAGAAACAAAGCAGAGAGGGAAACAGGGAGGAAAGAGGAAAATACACAAGAGAGAGAGGAAGAGAAAGGGAAGGGAGGAAGGGACCAGAGAAGAGCATGGCTTTATCCATATCCCACAGAAAATGACTGGAATACATGATGAAGTGCTAAAAAATTGAAATAATTAATGGTCTGCTAAAATATCCAAAGATGTAATGGAGGAAGTGTTGACATTTTATGTTTTTAGCCCTAGACTTCATTTTTCCCAAACTGGTGTGAGGTGTCATACTCCATGTGTTAAAGATTAACATTGTTTTCAGCCTGAATTTATAATAAACTTGCAGTGCAAATACTGGCTTATGGTATGTACTGTGGAGCAGAAGGGTAAGTGCAAATCATATTACTTCACAATCAATATTTTATTTTAGTTGATCCAAGAAGGTCATATTTTTTCCATGTCACAAAGATAACCATGTGAGAAAAAGCTTCTCCTTTGAATGCTATTATCCTAAGTTCCATCTCTTATTTTGAACTTAATTTTTTTTCTTCATACAATTTTGTATCTGAAAATGCATATTTTTTCTAGGACATATTGCTGGCAAATGTATCAATAGCCTAAGTCATGAGACAAAAGTGTAAAAAGCCAGGAATTTTAGTATTGTTGTTGCACCTGTTGTTCTTTTCAGCCAACAACCTGGGACTGAAAAGATTATTTTGTCTCTTGAAGTTGGGTTACCCTGCCATGCTTGGAGAGGCTGGAGGATGAGGAAGGCAGCAATATTCATATCACTCTGGTTTCTGAAGCTACAAGATTGTCATTTATTTTAGGTAGGTCTCTAGTACCTTACACAGTCAAGCATGGCCAGTGTGCATTATGCCCTGCAGGATGGGGCTTCTAAGGAATCAGGTATGTCTGTATCTATGAATATCCTTAGCCCTTCTGGTTTGAATGGACATCTACAGTTTAGATGTTGAAATCAAGCTGGCATAAATGTCACTCAAAATATTTATTTTCACCAAACAGATCTGCAGATATGTGTTATCCTGACATAGTGCAGCTGAACTTAACTTCCTTCGTCAAAAACATCTGAGAATCTTTCAGAATTTTAGTAGCAAGTATTGAATTTTATTGACCATAGTGCCTTGCCCTAAATATTAGACAGCATCTCAGATTTATTATTGGCAAACTGAGAGATAAAAAAACCTCCCAAACTAAAATATTTGCGTGAACCCAAACACATCCTACTCTTCACAAAGAAAAGCCATATTCTGGTGCTTTTAATCATCATAGGGAATAGAGTCCTAATCTCAAGATTTAAAAAAACTCATCAGAATTACTTATGAGGAAAAATAGAGCTAAGTGACAAAACAGAAAAGCAATATCTGGACTTCTGAATTTCAGACAGAAACCTCAAAACTGAGTCCCTCTGATATTTAAGCAATGAAAAGTTCACACCAAGTCATGGAGCAGTTGGAGCCAGCACTTCCCAGTAGGAATGCTCCAGTAGAAAAAAAGTTTGCCCTGTCTGCAGAGTTCACCATCTCACAGTGCTTAGGAGCTTGCTATTTTTCTCATCCACCAAGAATGTACAATGAGTTTCAGGTAAACCACTTGGGTTCCCTCCTTTTCCAGTGCCAAGTCCCCTCAGGAACTTGTTTTGTAACAAGAAGAATCTGGCTAGAATAAAAACACCATCTTTTTTTTATTCTTTCCATGCAGTTTAGAAAACAACGTGGTCCCCAAGCAGATTGGCAGATAAATGGCACCAGACCACTCTCTTGGCAATGTGTATCTCTGTCAGGGCCCAAAAGTCTTTGAGCAATTTCAGCTGTCAGGTTGCAGCAGAGGAGCCAACTGTTCTCCTGTAAAAACCCCCAGGCCTGATTAGCACCTGCACTGTCACTCTTATATCTGCAAGGAGGTAACAAACCTGTTCAGCAGCTGCGTGGGTGAAATATACCCTGTGGTGTATATCAGCATCCTGCTAGTACACAGAGAAATACTCAGTGAGCACAGCACAAACCTAATGAAGTGCCTGATGCTTTTGTCTTTGGAGATGACTTCTGAGGTATTTCTTCCACACTGGAGGCAGCAACATAGGATGGGTTCTTCACTTATCTCTGAATGGGTCTAAACTGGAGTCACAGGACATAAAATTGATTTATGAAAAGCACCAGGTTAAATCAGGGAAGAGTAGAACAAATTCAATGCTAGGATGATATGGTATATAACTTCTGAAAAACAGATTAACGTCTGCATGTGGTAACATAATGAATTCTGTAGACATAGCAACCCAATTTCTTACTACAAAATATTACTGTACTGTAGGTAGTTAAGGAGTTTCATGCTTACAGCTACAGAGAACAATCTGAAAATAAGACACCTTAATGGAGAGCCTTCAGTGTGGCATCTTCTTTGGGTAGTACTCATATCTCTTCACTGACTGAAGACAGAATTCAAATCACCTTCCTAAATTAGCTTCTTCAGAAAAATATTGAAAGATTTGGTAAAATTAAAACTATGTATAAATTTTAATATACTCCAAGTAAATTACAATACTGTGAATAGCTATTAGGATTAACTTAAGTATAGTAGAACAATTGGGTTGTATAAGTTGGCTGGTTTGTGGCTTCCCTTAAGAAAATAATTCACATATATCTTATGAAACTCTACTCAGACAATGATGTACTCATATATTAGTAAACGTGTTTACAAAATGTGATAAAGTTTTTTTCTTTATAAATAATTAGTAAATGCCAAATAACACACAAAAAGTGTCTTCTCCATGAAGTAATCCAAATTTCTTTTTTGTTTCATGGGAAGAGTAAAAGCTGAAGACAGTGAAAAAAAAAAAAACTGTTCACTTTTGATGCAATTTCCTCATTCAGACTTTTCAGGTCAGGGTTTCTCTAAATTGCTCTGCAGAAAATGCCAGACAAGGCTATGGAAATGTCATTTCCATAAGATTTGCAGGAAAGTCTCAGATTTAACTCCTACAATAAGGACAGAAAATTACTGCACAATGTCTTTTTTTGTGATTCGAGTTCCCAACCGTGACCCTTATTTGATTTTTTTGGCGGTAATTTTAACATTGCTATTTTACTCATTTCTGCAATGCTTAACTCACAGTCCCTACGTGTCAGATTGTTCTTTGTGTTACTTGGGAAAACAGAAACAGCTTAGAGAGGTTTAACCACTCCCTTTGCCTATATGCTGCAATCCTCTAATCCCATATGGGATTTACTGTCTTCAGGCTCACATAAATGCCTGCTCAGAAACTCTGGATCCTAGAAATATGACTTAAGGAAGCAATGATTATGTGACTTTCAGATGCATAAGTCTATTTTCACAAAGAACCATCCTTCCACAGTGGAAAACTTTTAAAAAGAAGCAGATGTATTTTAGACTCCTCTACACCTTTTCTGCATGCCAAAGGCATGAGTCTCATTGCTTCTGTAAAACTGGAATCTTATGTAACTCTGTCACTCTCAAGCCTTCTCTAATTTACTCAATGATACATCAAAGCATTCCATGTTTTCTTAATAGTATATTGGAAAGCTGCTAATCAGTATTTGTATTGTAATTCTGACACTATATAGAATAGTTTCAAAAATAATGTGCAAGACTGTAGTGCTCTAAGAAAATCTCACTAATGCTCTTTCCCATAGTTGTAAACTTAAATTGGTAAAGAATACTAATATTTAATTTGTGCTAAAAGAAATTTGCATACAGCAAATGACAGTTTTCCTATTACTTAGTAAATTGCACAGGATGTCTGAAGCCAGCCATAACCAAACCACACTTTAATTGTCAGTTTAATTGGGATTACTGTGATATTGTTTCTCAAACCCAATGTAGACCCTTCTAATAGGATTCACAACAGCACATAAGACACTTTCATGTACAAAATGAAACTGCCTGTGAATTATTCTGCTCCAAACAAAAGGTTTCTATTTAAGCGACGCAGTTACTTGAACAATGGTATAACAATTTGGAAGTCTTCCAAATTATAAAGGAAGAAATGTATATAGGATTTTCTATCTTTACAAATGTTGATCTCTAGAGAAGGCACATTCAATGTTTCAAACTGTGATTTTATTTCTCCGTGATATATACAAACTAAAGACTTTGCCACTTCTAACACAATTTTCATAGAGATTCTCACAAACTTTACTGATGTTATGAAGATTCATCTGTGACATTCTTCACACAGGGTTTAAATCCAGTCCTGTTTAAAGGATTGGTCTAAGGGGAAGAAGTGTGTCCAGAGAAGGGCCACGAGGATGATCAGAGGGCTGGAGCACCTGTCCTGTGAAGACAGACTGAGAGAGTTGGGGTTATTCAGTCTGGAGAGGAAAAGGTTCCAGGAAGATCTTATTGAAGCCTTCCAGTAATTGAAGGGGACCCACAAGAAAGCTGGGGAGGGACTTTTTAGGATGTCAGGTAGTGATAGGACTAGGGAGAAGGAATTCAAATTAGAGAATGGTAGATTTAGATTAGATGTTGAGAAGAAGTTCTGGCACAGGTTGCCCACAGAGGTGGTGGGAGCCGCATCTCTGGAACTTTTTAGGGCCAGGCTGGACAAGGCTCTGAGCAACATGATCTGGTGGGAGGTGTCCCTGCCTGTGGCAGGGGTGTTGGAACTGGACGATCTTAAAGGTCCCTTCCAACCCTGAAAATTCTATGATTATATGATTACTAGAGAAAAGCCCAAGGCTTTGTATTGACCTAGCAATAGGTGCAGAGCCTAGGGAGCTGTCTGTACTTGTCTTGGTTTGAGGTGGTTTGGGTTGGCTTATCTGTACTAACAATTTCTTTGTAGTGAAGTGAGTATTGTAAAACTTGTTTTAAGCTTTGTTCTACGGATACTGTCTTTGAGAAAGGTGTAACCCACACAGTCACTGAGAAGCTAACCATGCAACTTTTAGGTCTGGGCCTAGGGGCAGTACTGTGGTGGTTTAGCTGATACCTTCTGGGTGCACAAGCCAAACTTCAAAGCAAGGATATGTAAGCAGAATCTGTTAGAAAATATACTTAATCTGGGAGAAGATCTGTGCAATTTATAACCAGTTCCTCCCAGGAGAGAGCACAGGATACTGCTGGGTTGCTGCAGTTCCTTCTGATTGCCCAAGGCAGGTACTGCCAATCAAGCATCCCAGGGACTAATGAAGGGTGGGCACAGCACCAGTTAAAAGGGCTGCAAGCTATAAAGATTTCATATCAATCTTTTAATACCATTAGGATTATTCTTTAATAACTAAATTATTAAGAATACTAGTGGTAGAATGATTGTAACTGCATTACTGCTGGTAAATGTTGTAGACTGATTAAGCTATGACAAAAACATTTTTATAACTGCTGCTTTCAAACATCTCAGTAGATATGTTGTCGTTCTCAGGAAAGCACACTGGTAACAGAAAAAAAACTGTTACTATCCCATATTAAGTGTTTCAGTACTCTGATCAGTCCAGGCATACTTTATCTTTCAGGGGTGCTGTAAAAAAATTACTTATAAAACTGTGATGAGTCTTGGTATTTGACAATGAATATGAATAATTTAATAAGAATATCAGGAAAATATACATACTAAGATTTTTTATTAAATGGGAGAGGAAAGGAACCTATAGCATTCTTAATGTTTGCAGGAGAAAAAAAATCCCTCTTTTATATTTTCAAACACTAAACATGGAGCCTGTGATCTCAAAAGACCTGATAGAGAAGAAAAGGAACTCAATATCTAAAAATATTTGCTGGTTGGATTTTAGAAGACAAGCCTGATTTTCAGTTGTGGAGATGCTGGCTGTCAAAAACAACCAGGTAAAAGATCACATACACATTTACCAGAGACCTGAGTGGCCCTTTGCAGTGTATTTAGCTCTTACAGAATGTCAGCTCTCTCCACCAGACCCAAGCAGAAAAAAACTCTGCACATCTGACTCAGGTTTGGGGTCTATAACAAGGAATTGCTTAGCTTCAGGTAAGGTGGCAAAGTAGACAGAAACCATATCATACTCTGTTACTCCACCCATACTCCATGACCAGGTTGTCACTATGCTTGGAATTTCACAGAGATGTCTTACCATTAAGCAAGAAATAATGGATTTCCCACAGTTACAGCTGTCAGCCATACTAATTTCAGGATGCTCAGTATTTAGTGAGTGTGTCACTGACGTTATTATTTAAAGAATCAAGTTTATAACCTTAAAAAGTACACAGAGCAATAAAATTGCTTTTGAGGATGGTTAAATATATAGCAGAATAGATGTTCATTCCCTTGAGAACCTGTACAAAGAGAGCAAGACTAAATGGAAAGAAAGAAAGGATTTAATCAACATTATTTCAGGATAGGACCTAATTTCCTACAGGGGCTGATCCTTTAATACTATCAGTACATTCCCTTTGTGAAGAAACTTTTCATATCATTCATATAATCTTTTTCATCTATGAACTTTCATTGTCATAAAAAAGACCCAGAGAGAAACCTCTGAGTTTTGGGGGTTTTGTCCTCTTTCTTTCTTTCTCTTTTCTGATTCATGTCTAAACACTTTTGACTTTAGCAGTTCTGAGGACATTTATTTTAAAAATGTTGCATTTTGAAGGAATGCTGAAAGCAGGATAAAAATGTTTGTTCTTAGGAGATAAAAGAATCCCAGGAGAATCTTTCAAAGTTTAGCATTTTGGAGAAAAAATGATTTTTAAACTAACAAACCTCTCACATCTTTTAGAGTGGCTGGAATTAAGCAAATTAAATGGGAAGGCACTTATTTTATTTGCCTACCCTCAGTGTTGACATTTCTCCAAGGCAGATGTTTTGAACAGATAAGGGAGGGAAAGTAGATGAGAAATTAAATTGTTCACTCAAAGGACTGTAGAATTTTAGTTGAACTCTGAGTTTTCTAAAAATCCCAGAGACATTCTAACTGGACATGATCCAGCCATAAGTCAAACTGGTAGAGTGAGCCTCTTGCATGCAATTTGCCAGGAAACTGCCAATCTCTCTCAAAAATGGGTGCAAGCACTGGTCTCCCTGCCACTTTGTAACTAAATTTCAGATTGTAAAACTCGACTTCAGTACAGGATACTGACTTTGAACATTGCACAGAAACTCCAAAGCGTTCAACATATAACAGAGATGCAAAGAACAGAGTAGTTCACACATGCTCCACTGGCTCTCAATTAAAAAGGTTCAGACCCAATTCAGTGTGCCTGTTTTAATCTCCGAGGCTGAAGCACCAAGAATTCACTCTGTCCTTTGTGAGCCATCTAGACAGATGGAAGACAGGGCACAACTTGGAATCAGAAATGGCTTAGTGAAGGGTAACCCCTTATCACAAGAAAACAGTCTGGCTCAGCCTGGCAATCTTTGGAGCAGAACACTCACCCTCCTCCACCCCTTGAACAAATTATGCCAGGGTACCAAGTCTGTCTGTGTGGCAAGGGAAGGGACATAATGGGGAGGGAGGAGAAAAGAATAAGAATGGCAGAATCAAATAAAAGGACAATATGGCTCTTTTCTGGCAGATTCTGTGCAGTTCCTAATTTTGTTTTGGTGGTTTGATAATTCAGTGATGAAGGAAGTTGTAAAGAAACTGACTAAATGTGCAGAGACTGTCTGAACACCAGAGCTCCCAGCTAGGAACAGAAAATATATATATTGTAAATGAGCAAGGATTTCTTTTTCCTACACTACATATGTAAGAGGCTCTCTGTGCATCACTGATTCTACCAGATTATCGACATTATAGATTACAATAGAGATTACCCTAATATTCCTATTATCTAATGATATAGGAGTTTGTTCTGTTTAAAGATCAGTTTATAGGGATTGCAGTGACTATTTGACTCACAAAGAATTGCTGTTTGCTCAAGATAAATCTATGATTTTCCAGATAAATTAATAAAAAACGCCATGTGAATCCTAAGATATTCTTGAACTAAAGAAGTAAAGCATAGTAATGTATTTAATATAATCATACTTCTAAATTACATCTTGAATTATTGATGGAATATTGACCCACCTAGTGTATCTCTAATAACAAGTTGCTAGGATCTACACTTACAAGATAATGCACCCTGAAAACATATTAACAGGCAAGTAGATGAAGCTATAAATTCAATTTTTTTCATCACTTTATATTTTATTAAAATCCATTATTTTATTTTGCCATGTACAAGGTCAAACCTAGAAGTTATTCAGCCAAGTTACAGCACAGAGAAGAGTCTATCAGATCTTCAACTTAAAAAAAAATTAATCTCAACAAATCTATGAGAATTAAGAAATTTTCTTTGTCATTTTTTTGACTGTCACATATACATATACACATATACAAAGCAATAAAATTAGTGAACACAGTACTTACAAACTTTGATGATTATATTTATTTAGCTAAAAAACTACTAAAACGATTAAGAAATATGTGTGGTTTTCTTTGATATACTGATGAGGAACTGAATTTTTTTTATTCTGTTGGCATGGAGAGTAGGGGGGAGGAGAGGAGAGGAAAAGAGAGCAGAGGAGAGATCAGTCCTTCACTAAGAAACACCAAAACCTCTGCAGCATTTTAGTGTTATTACCTGAATACCTGCTTTTTGATTTATAAATTAACATGATTACTATGGAATCAGTGAATAATAATAATAAATAATAAAAAATTATTGTGAAAATGTGAAAATAACTTTTGGAAACCAAAGAATATTAATTAATATTTAATATGCAATGCTCTAATTTTGATTCTATTTTTTGAGGCATGATAAAATTGTGCCCAGTCATTACCAGGCCAAAGAACTCACAGCTCAAAGAAGACAAAGACACAGACACAGACTCAGGAAGGTGAAAATATTAAAGAGAGAAGCAGCTTGTGAGACTTGTGACATGGACCTAGGTAACACTGACTGTGCCTTATCGTAGCGAGGTGGCTCCCAATCCCTGAGTCCCTACTTTTTTTCTTAAAAAAGACCAAAAAAACCAACCAAACAAAAACCACAGCACTCCTCATGCTATGTTTTAAGTAGACCTGATGACTGGAAAAGTTTTGATAAGACATCTTTATCTGGAATTCCCCAGAAAACTAACACTATAATATGTAACAAACCTTGCTCAGTATTGATGAGCATGCAGTTAATTGCCTTCAGACAGGAGTTTCTCTCCAATCCGTTGGTTCTTTGTAGGTCCTTTCCAGCTCACCACTTGACTGGAAGACCAACAGTGCAGTAGGACTGCAAAAATCCTAGGAGCTACAGACTGAAGGGAATATTTTTTCTGCACTTTATAACATTCCTTCTTCAGACAGTAGCCGTGAAACTGTGTGAGTGGCCTTTCTGAAGTTATGCCCCCTGTTCAAAAATTCTGTGGCTACAATTTACCTTGCCCAATGTGTATTTTAAACGTGAAGGACTTTAGAAAACACAGTCTGTAATTACGCTTTATATTTCAGTTAAAGCAATCAGGAGTGACCTTACATTTTTTATTCAGTAACTCTCTAAGACTGCATTAATTTTGTTAGGCAAAAAGAAAATCTCTTTTCATGTAACCCACATTGCTATCATGGAAAATGTTCTCAGGGTTATCTTATTTCTAATTAAACAAAGTAAATCAGACAGAATTAAGCCTTTATTGGAGGTTAAAAATAGTGCCATAATCCAAAAAGGAGTATACAATCCAAAGTAAGGACACTTCATTTGTATGATTTATGTATTCTCCAGAACATTTCATAAAAGTTACTGAGCATCCTGAGACTTCTCCATCTGAAACAATTACATACTTGTGTATTTTAAATCAGTGGGTTTTATCAAGTGCTTCAAGTTAATTACAGACTGAAGGATTTTAGTGTACTGGGTAAGATTAGAAAAGGAAAGGAAAAAATAAGAAAAAAACAGCTCATTCTTAAGATTTGAAAACTGAATGTGAAAGGCAAAAGAAACAGATAAAACAAATTCAAATGGCATTTTTCAGTTTCAAACCTGGGAGTGGATCTTATTTGGTTTTATGACTCTTCACAGAAGCTGTCACAAAGCTAAGTCTCAACTTCATGGTTTTGGTGGTTGTTCAACTAGAGATTGAACTTCAAAAAACTATTGGTTTACCTTTGCAGTGCTTTCTCAGTATTTAGGAGGGCATTCTCTGTCTTTAAGACTCAGGTAAATATTGTGATTTACCATTAAATCTCGCAAGCATTAACCAGGGGAGGCAGACAAAATACAAAGATTAAGTATTTCTACACAAAGACCAAAACTCATCATCCCTCCAAAGTTGTACTTATGAATATGCCACAGTATTTTTAGTTCTCAGGCACAAACCTAAAAGCCTGATTCTCCTCTGGTTGTAGATTTTTCCTCTTGGAGCTATTATCCATCATTTCAGAGAAAGCATCCATCATCTCACAAATGTATGATGAAAAAATTGAAAAATATAACATAAATCTTGCTGTACAATACTCTGCTCATCTAAGAGCACAAACATACACAGAGGACTTGGTCAACCTGTGTGTAGTGCATCACTTCAGGATCAAACAGGTGTCTGTGTAAAACTCTATGTTTTTCTGATCCTCGATGTTGCCCAAGCACTGTATCACTCCTCCTGAAATTAAAGTAATTTCTGATACTCAGGATCACAGTAGTTGCTTTTCTGTAAGAATCCATTTAAATGGATAGAGATGGTGATAGTATAGGACAAATATACACTTGGCTTCTTTTATCAATTTCAGGTCCTCTGCAATGTTACAAAATTTCCCTTCATCTTATTATAAGGACTGCCTTAACCTGGGACAGACTCTGCTTTGTTGAGTAGCACAGAAATAAGTACCAATTATTCTTAAACTTTTATGAGTTTCAGTTCCCCAAAGCCAGCATTTGACTCAATCTCCCTTTCAGATATCTGTGAAATAATTTCTGGTAAAGTTTGAACCATATAAATTACAACAGCACTTGGTTTAAAGAAAATAAACCACTAAAACAATAACATAATAAGAGCTGTTCAAGACATTTCCAAAGAAGAGTATCGCACAATTAAATATCTCCAGTGACCTTCTAAAGCAAAGCTCCATCCTACATAAATTTGAAGAAGTAATCACTTGGATATGAAGAGGAATGGTCTGATATATTGTAACTAGAAAAATAATTTCTAAAGAGAGCCATCTGGAGCCATGTCTTCTGCATGTATCCTCTAAATAATGCAGAAATCTTGCATCATGAAGACTAATAAAGACTTATACTCTCAGTCAGAGTTCTCGGTGCCATGATCTCTGTCCAGTTCTTGATTTTATGATAATGAATTAATTTTAAAATGGAAATGAAGAGTGTTCTTTCACCTTGATTTAAACAGTGTGAAAAATCTGAAAATGTAAAGGTTCTCCCGGGTTTTAAAGTAAATAGATTGGTTTGGGGCCTATATACAGAAATTTATTCCAATAACTGCCAAAATTTTGAACACATTACTATAGTGTTAAGGTGGGAGATTCTTCCAAGGAGTTACCTACTCTACTGATTTGACTGCATTCCCCTGGTGAATTTTAGAAGTAAATTTATTAACAACAGAATTAAATCAAAAGGGAAGTCTTCAGAAATCCTCAACTTCAGAAACAGAATTCAGATAACTGTAGATTTACTGCTGGCTGCTGAAATCAAGAGATTTTGAATGCCGTATCCAAAAGATAAACACATTTGAACATTCCTAAACCGTTGTTCCAATAGAAAGTGTGGGGGGAGGATAATTCTTTCATTAATGAGTTTGTTTGTTGGCTTCTCTACTAAGACGAGGCTGATTTTATGTTAGAATTGTAATTATCATGGCACAGGCCTTTAAAAAAAGGTCCATTCCTATGCATCTGGGCCCAATTAATTACTGCTCCAGGCACAGAAACATGCATATTTCAAATTGCCTCATGTGATTACAAACCAGAGACAAGAGTTTAATCTTGTCTATAGAATAAATAAGGGGAGTCATTGGAGTTGAAAGTCAATAAAACAGAAAAGTTCAACAAAATGCTGCACTTTTTTTTGTCATCAATTGAGTTGATAGATACATCTAGTTATCTCAGTTAAATATTTGATAAAATACAAATAAAAATGCAGTTTCTGCCTTGATGTTTTTAGTCTGCGTCAGTTTTCTGCTTTCCATATAGATTTAATTCTAGTGAGAAAAAATTTCCCCTGCCTCTAAAAGCACTCTGCAGTGTGATAGGTATTTCAAGCCAAAAATAACCTTTCCAAAAAACCAGACACATGTACTTTGCAGATGGAGAAAGGCACACTAACACAAGAGGTTAGCACTGCTGAGACAGTGGCTATTTCTGATACTAACAGATGAAAGCAACTACTGGATGCCCTCTTTTCATGCAAATGTCCCCAGTAGAAATGGATTGTGCAGCAGATCCTTGGCCATGGCACACAGATCCATGTGCCACAGATCCCTTGCTCTTCTGCCCTGCTGACATCTGAAGCACCCATCAGAGAAAAAGAGAAAGTGACTTGTAAACAAATTATTTCTTCATTTATTTTCTGGAGGACAAAAATGTAATAGAAGATCGAAGGAAAGAAATGCTCAGTGGTATTGCAGGGACATTCCCTCCAATCTCCCTGCTGCCACTACTGTGCAATGTTTGGCTGATGCTGAGTGAGATATAGAGCAAGAGCTCAGTACTTGCCCTACAATTATGCCTCTCATGCTGCTTCTGGTTTTCTATAAAAACATTATGGGAAGGGGGAGGGAGAAAAGGAGGAGGCAGAGAGGGCGAGTAGCAGTGTGTTGAATACTGACTTTCCAAGGGGATAGTGACACCTTTTTCTTGGGATGTATCCCCATAAAGGGAATGATGGTAAAGTGGTGTTTGGTCATCACTGCTCTAGCTGGAAGGTGTCCTGTGGTGCTCCTGTCCCTAGGGGAAGAGCTGGCAGGAATAGTTTGGAGGGTAGTCAGCTGGTCCAGCAAGCTGGGCAGTGTTGGGGCAAGCCTTCTCTCTCAAGGACTCGGCTCTTCTCCAGAGCTCTCTTACCATCCCTCTACCAGGCATCTCTCTGCATCTTCCTCTGTCTTCTGCTTCTGGGAGCATGCCTTTTATTTTGCCCTTCAGCCCCGCCCATTTCCGGCTGGGGCAGGCCCTAATTATTGGGCACAGCTGGGCCTAAGCTCCCAGTTCATTATCTGCGACACCTGAGGACTTGTGGTTCTCTCTACAGGGCAGGGATGGCAGATTAGCAATGCAGGTGGCTGAACACCTGGAAATACCCCATAGACACCCTAGCAAACTGCCTGCACAGAAACAGTCCATGAGCAGGCAAAAGCTCCTCAATTAACCCCTGCTCTTTGGGTCCTCATTTAGCTTCCAACAGCCACATTTTATTTTATTTCACTTACACCATCTCTGCTCCTAAATTCCTGACTCTTTCAGACACAAATTTGTCCTCATAGTTCAGAGCTGTGCCAGTTTATGTGTGCTGTGCACAAGATGGCTGTGAAACATACAGGTGTGCTTTCAATCTGAAAAAGGACAAAAATATAGCTATTTACAAATTTTCCAGTCTCTCGAAGAAACCAGGACAAGCTTAAGTGCAATTTAAGCACTACTAAAGCTCACAAGGGCACTGTCCAAGCCACGTGAACCACAGCACTGCTTTGTGCAGTACAGAAAGGCTAATTTATGTCAGCAGAACATATATGTCAAAAGATTAAATTAAGCAAACATGGTTTGTGGGGTGGGAGCTCACTCCTGCATCAGCCTTCCGTGTGATGGCTCCATTGCTGTGAAAGCTCATAGTATCAAAAAGCACACAAAATAACACCCAGTAGAAGATATTTACTCATACTTATGCAGAAATAAGTGTTGTCCTTGTAAACAAGGAAGCCTGCTAAGTTCAAACACCCATTTATCATGCCATTAATTTTGTGCCCAAATTTACAAAGGGGGAAGCAGCCTTACGAGGGGAAATCACTGCCAAATTAAAGCCCAAACTGTTACCTGTTGTTCATTTTCTACAGTACATAGGTTCCTGGTGACATTCAGCTAATGAATTTTCTTTGTAATTAACTACCCATTGTATGTGGCTATTGTAATGGAAACATATTAGCTCCTGTTACAAGTGAGGTGGTCATGTTAATACAAGTGATCTAGTTTTGTCTTTTTTTTCCCTCCTCCTTTTTTTCAGAAGTCAAAGCAAAACAAATTTTAGGAAAATAATGAAAATTCAACAATTTGCTAAAAAGAAAACACTGTTGAACAATAAAATGCATGTAAATGCACCTTTTTCATTAACTGTTGAATTAGAAGAATTGTGGGATGCAGACATGGATAAAAACTAGCTCCTATTTGGAGTTTTTATAAAAATTTTCATTTTCATTGCAATTATAAAGAGAAGGATCCAGAAGTAATTCCAAAGGAAAAAAATAAAAACACCATGTACACTTTTTAGACATATTTCTCTGAGAACAGGTCCTATAATTAACTGTGGATGGGTTTTCTTCTTTGCCCATCTTCAATGCAGTTCACATCCTGAAAGTACACTGCTGTTGCTTAAACTGCACTGACATCTTGTGGTACTGAGTTAGTAGGATCCTAAAAATAAAAATGTAAACTCCCATAAAATACAAGCTACCTTGTTTGCCTTCATCCAAGTGTTTTCCTCTTCAGCTCTGGAGCTGGTTAGTGTTTACTTGCCTGTAAACCAGAGGAGGTCTGTATCATGTATGTAGGGCAGTGTAGTGCATGAATTCTGTGGAATATATTTTAAAACTCCGTTTACTGCTGCAAATGTAGGTATTAATGTGAGAATTTTTTTACAGTTTTGTGTCACTACTCAGGAGCACCCACCAGGACAGTGAAGCTGCCTTAAGGCTGGGGCTAACCTGACAAAAACTACCTTGAATGCTGAGATGGCATGACAGAATAAGATTTTGTCCTAAAAGACTGGGTGTATACAAAATATAAAGCCTGTTGCCTAAAGAAGCTCATGCAGGTGAGCATGCTCACACTCTCACACACATGCATCATGAGAGAATATTATTAATTTTCAAGCTGGTGCTTTATCACCTTGGCAACAGCATAGCATTTAGAATAACTTTAGGCCTTTTTATCACTGAAAATTAAGGCAAGATACTGGCAGCAATCATCAGCTGAATAAAGATCTCTTACTGGAAGCCCATATACAGGGCAGATTATTCAGCAGCAAATTAGGCTCATGAATATAGTAAACTCCAAAGGAATATATTTTTCATCTTTTCAAAAGGCAAGGAAACCGTTTATGGTGGAAAGTGGAGAAGAAGTGAAAAGCAAACTACTACTATGTAAAAAGAAGCATTCAAGGGGAGGTAGCTGAAGTACTTTTTTTGTCTTCTTCCCCCAATGAATGCTCCTAAATCCTGTGAGTATTATCAGGGGTTATACACTGACACCAAAGGAAATTATATCTGCCTAGGAAACCACAAGAAAATAAGCATACACTTAAACACTTAAACTGAAGTGAGTTTCCATCCCATTCATGCTTGTGTTACCCATTGCTGCAACATCTGAAAATCTCTAGTAATTTTTTTTTTAGCAGCACAAGGTCCTTTAGAGGGCCCTTTAGAGAGAAATATTATTACACTTATTTTACAGATGGACATTTGAAGCAGAGAACTAAGGTGTCTAATCTATCTGATCAGGTGGAATGTTCTGTGGGGTTTGCACAGATGCTGAAAAATGGAACCGAAAGGAATTACCACTGGGAGACTAAGAAATAAAAAAAAATAAAAAAACAAATAAATTAAAAAAAAAAATAAAAAAGGAAATGAAGACTGACTTAAGCAAAACACAACTGACTTTTAAAACTACTTGGCTTTGGGAAAAGATCTTTTTTTAAAACCTTCTCTGCCTTTTACTAAAAATTCTGCTTACACCAGCTATATTTGAACTTTTGTGTGAGGTTTCTGTAAGTGTTATAGAAACTACTTTATTTCCATGTGGCCTTGCAGAAAGCCAATACTGATAAGTAATGGATTTTTTCAAACCATGGACTGGAAATAAAGAGTCACATCCATATTGCCAAACACTGATGATTTGTACACATGTCTTTTCCTCACCTGAATGTGAAATATGCCCATACTACTAAGAAAAGGAAAGTTAGAGTAGCCCAGTTCCTTTCTTGTTTTTTGCCATGCTTACTTTTTGCCACGATTGGCTTTTTTACTTCCATATCCCAGGCTGAGACACCAGTGAAGGTGTACCTGAGCATCTCTGAAAGCCAGCTCAATGGAACCTATGGTGTTTACTGCAGGATCAGCACTTTTCTATTATAGCTCACCCAAGCAGTTGATAAAATATATCTATTATTGCATGAGAATGTGGCATCACTGGAATATATCTTATAAAATAAGACCCTCTGTCAAATAAAAATACTCCATTCTAAGAAGTTCTTATTTCCCTAGGGTGAAAGCAGGAAAATTCTATAAAGATTCTGGGTAATATTTCAGCAATATCAAAATGGTGATGATATTTGTATATTGATGTGATGATTTCCAGAAGCCTGGCACTCCAAGAATTTTTTCCCTAGACTTCTTGATCTCTCCTCTAGCTTTTTCATTCCTTCTGCCACTGAATATTCTTTATTTCCCTCTATTATTTTTACTTCACCTCTGACTTCCACTTAAACAACTCACCAATAATAAGAAGAAACAATGAAATGAAGCTGTGCTACATAGTCTGCTTTACCGGACTTAAATAAGGTGCTAACAGTTGAACTTAATAATGGAGATATTTTACTATTTACAGAAGAGATTTGACCACTCCTGTGTATTTAAAATTTTGCCTGGACAAATGTGCAAAGTCTTGTATTTGGGAGTTTTTATGCTGTAATATTCAGTATCCACATTTATAAGTTCTCATTGTTACTTTTGAACAGAAATACATTGAAATATTCTAGAAAAGTCAACATATTTAAAAGAATCAACTGTGGTTTGAGTAAGATTCACCAATGTACAGATTTCAGCACTGATTTTTTAGTAGAGAACACACTTTCACTGAGCTTGGCCTCTCCCAAAGGCAATGTCTCCACCTGGTAACTTAAATTAATGATAAGTTTAGAAAGTGCAAACTGACAAAGGTAATTGTCTACTTGGTTTTTATTAATTTTTTCATTAACAAAATTATTGTATTCCACGAAATATCTCAAGGCTTAATGAAAATCAGAGGAAATTAATACATTTTGGCACCTCCCATGTCTCTTCTAGCAGAAATGCACAAGTAACCAGGCTATAAAAGTAGGGGTTGTAAACTAACTGCAAAGCCCTTCATGCAAAAGAGATTTCAAGGGACTGTGATTTATTTATAGCTGCAGGTTTTTTTAACTTAAAAGATCCCTTTTGCAAGAGCAGATACATCAAAAGCCCAGAAGGAAGGATGATTTTGCATTGCAAAGCAACTCTAACCAATGTATTTAAGTTCACGTTAGGTCTTGGAAGCCTGCATTCTTTCCTAGTTTGATGTAGATTTTTGGGAGAAAATTAAAATCTGTGTTGAGAGGAAATCTCATCTATTTTAGAGTTCTCCTGAGATCTGAAATCAGATGGATATTTTTTTCATCTGTCTTTGTTTCATGCTGAGTAAATTTTTTAGGTATTTTTTACAATCACTGCAAATAATTTTTGAGTGTATTTATTTCACATTCCTACCTTCTGCTGCTGCTGGAGGTACAACTGTTCTGCATGGACTGACTTCTGTCCTGTGGTAATTTAATATAATCCTGTATTTACACCACTGACATGCACAATGACACAGCTCCTATGAGTAATATAAAGTAACTTTAATTCAGCATGCCTGCAAATCCACCGTATGGCATCATGCCTTCAAAGAGATAAAGTTAAGCTATGATACTTGCCATATATTTTTACTGTACTGTAACAACATTAATGGCATTAGTGTCCTTGTTTGCTACTATCAAAGAGCTTTTTTTATGACAAGGCTATATATATACTAAGAAATGTAAAGAAACCTATACTAAGACATAACAAACTGAGAATTTTGCATCATGTTCTTAATTTGCTCCAATAAATATAATTTTCAGATTTACGGTTAAAATAGCAGGAAAAACTAATTCATTTATATAGAAACTTCTGTTAGGAATACAGTGTTTTTTACTGATGTAGTTTTAATATTTTTTGTGGTTTTTCCCAAGCATTTGTTTAATTCTCATTCCACTCAATCAAAAACTGGTGCACTTTGGAATGAAGGCCACTGGCAATGGCAGTTGTGTTTTATTCAGTACTGTCTCAAAGACAAAGACAAAGTCTCAAAGACTTGAACCTCCAGAGATCTGTTGTCCTGAGGAAAGAGTTCAAACATGTACAGTAACATGTCCCTGCAAGAGACTTTTCAGAACAAACTTTTAAAAAATGTTTTTGCATTCCCAGCTTGCCACAGTCCAGCTTGGTGTGCTACTGCCAGTGGATTCTACAGGAGTCTTCTTCAGCACATGTGAATAAAACAGGTTTTTTTGAATGAGAATGAATATTCCAACAAAAATTACATTTGGTAAGATAATGATTCAAAAGCAAAAAGGGGATGCAAGAAAAAAAAAATTAAAAACAAAACCAAAAATATAGATGCTTACTGTACTGATTCTCCAGATTTGTCTTATCAGAGTAGATATATCACTTCCATTAGATTCTTAGATTCAAAGAAAACTTCTTAGAAGTTGGGAGGAATTTGATAACCTTCGTTAAAATAGGATGTTTTTGTAGGCATGTGTGTTTCTTGTCTATTGTGATATCTTACAGGCAAAAGCTTAATTTTATCTCCTTATTCTTCTAAAAGGCTATTTTCCCTTGACAGTCATGTTTCCTAAATGTGTTCACTCTTAGAAAACATTTTTAAGCAGTACTCCTAAAATTTAGAGTACTTTCACAATAACTAAATTGTATCTTTTTTTTTATACATATTTTGCTAACACGATCTTTCCTTTGTAATTATATAATGCAGTGGATAAGGTTGTTTTGACACTAACTGCTAATATAGAAACTTTTGGTTGATGAGGGTTTTGGAGTGGACTTTTTGTTTTGGATTTTTTGGTGTGTTTGGATTTTTGGTTTTGGCTGTTGGTGTGGTTTTGAGAAATTACAACGATTTCTCAAAATATTACAGTTTTTAAGATTCAGCTATGCAATTTCACACAGGTAATGGCAGTAGGCACCAGCCAAGCAAGACTCCAATTTGTAAAAGCCTTTGCTTTATCACAGAGCCCTAGAAGGATGCTCTATCAAGTAACCACATGTGCCATTCTTAATAAATGACCCCGAGGGAGAAGTGATTAATCATATTTGCAGTTGTTAGTTCAGCAAGGCAAAACACATTTCAGTGGAAGAAGATTGCCTTACAGGTACATATGTAAAGATGTGAATTCAGTGGCCAAAGTACATGGGAATAAAATCTAAAGGTATGCAATTTATTTCAAGAAACTTCTTTATTAAATGAAGGCCATGGAAACTTCTTTTTAAAGCACAATCAAATGAGCATTGTAAAAGTTGTTGTAAAAGAGTGATCTCTCCTAGAACATATATGGACAGGTTATATGGTTGATAATGCAAGTCGTGTAGGATCACAATATCAGATGTCACACAAAACTTTTTACTTTTTTTCTTTACTTCCCACAGGAGAAAACAATTGATACAGAAGCTATACTCAGACATACTGTCACAGTCTGCTTTGCATTTAGCTGTAGCATTTCATAACAGTGTTTTCTTGACATGGGATGCTATAAGCCAGTCTTGGTCTCAAAGGCCTCCCCCCCAAATTTTCTTAGGCTTCTCTTTTATGTATTCTTATGTCAATTTAGCTATTTTGGTGAAATTTCCTACTACTGTCAACTCAGATATCAGCAGATACTGCCTTGGTATGAGCATCATGGTTATTCTTTTTGCCATTCACAGCTGTTCATCACCAGTCATCTTGTTCAATGAAAGCGTAAGAGGAGACAGAAACCTGCTGATGTATTTAGTTCCATGTTAGTAGCATGACTTCTACCACCTTAGTCACTGGAACTGTTCAGAACAAGATCCAAACACCATGACAGTCAACCTGTGCTACCACTTCAGTGGGAACTGGATTTCCACTTGGTATTTCTGAAAATTTCATGAAACTTTCTTACACAGAGGAAGTGCTGGAGGGGATAAATTATTTTGCTTCTAATCTAGCATAAGCACAATGAGTGACTTAGTAATATCCAGTTAAGTATTATATAAAATGAGTTTAAGATCACGGTAAAATGATCTTTTGCCAGTTTCCATGAGTTTCTAAGAGAAATCACATGCTGACTTTCCCTTCCAAGAGCAGTGAAGTATCATTTCAGATGCCTGGATGTATTAGATAGTACATTTTGTATTAGCCAGTTATCATACTGATATTTCCCACAAGTAAACAATTTGTTACTACTGTCTCTTTAGCAAAAGCACAGCTTATTCAGTTTTACCAAAAAAACCTAAATATCATGATACTCCCAGTGTCTGTTTCCTTATAACCAAGTATTTATATCTGTGCAGGTTCTTCCCTGAAGTCCTTTACACCAACGTACTGGGACACTGTATTTCACTACCACCTGCTGAATATCTCCACTCTACACCCCCACTTCATTGGAACTTAATGTTTTTGTTATTTATGTTTGTCTTCCTGCATTATATTACTATTTCTATTATCAATCATTTCATCATGCAACAGCAACATGTGATACGTCAAAATCTTCAGTTACCAATCTGTAATTGCTACTCACTACAGTGCTTCTTGTTACCTCTGATAAAAATCCTGCATTAAATTTTCTTCCAGTAAGATCATTCAAGTTATTAGTTTGTGCTGTATCATTATCTAGCTGGCATCTGCAGAAATTCTTGATTAAAACCAATTAATAAAAATGGTAATCTTGGATGCCCTTCATGCCATCGAAACAAATTCAGCATAGATAAATTTTAACAATTTTACAAACAATACGTATCAAAAGTCATTGGATATTGGATATAGGATTAAGACATGGGTAAAGAACATAACATGTTCTCGAGGTCCTGCATAGTTTATTCAAAACTTATTATTTAACTGTTATTAAAGAGAAGGTTGAAAGGTGATCCAATAGTTTTATTGAAGTACATAAATACATTTATTTTAGGGAAGTTCCTTTTGAAAAGTGCCTAACAAAACAATAGCTGAAAGTGGAAATCAGGAAATCAAATTTGAGGAAAAATAGTAAAGGTTTTGTCAGTGAGAGAGCTAATATGCTTAATACTTAACCAAAAAACCTTGAGACAGAAGTGTCACCATCCTATTTTTTTCTCTAAAAAAATCAAGGCAAGTACTGTACCCAGCTTCAAAAAAAAGGTTAAAAAGACAATACAGCTGAAATAACTCACAGGTGACCCAACTGATTGCCTTCTTTGACAAAAGTGGCTGGATCTCTGGATGAGGAGAGAGCAGTGGCTGTCATGTGGCTGTTATTTACATTGTCTTCAGCAAGGGTTTTGGCACTGTCTCCCTCCTTACAGGCTTTCAAATATCTTTCTGAGCATCCTCCTTTGAATTCAGGGCTGACCATGCTTTGCATACAAGATTGGGCAAGGAGCCTCCTGAGATCCCTTCAAGTCTTACCTATCCTGTGATCATCAGAAGGATCTTGTTCCCCAAGAGGACTGAGTTCTAACATGAGCTGAATTATCCTTCTCCAATGTCTGTGAAAACAGTCATTAGTCTTAATTTAAGAGAGATCAAGTAGTGTCTAGAATTAGATGGGATGTACCTGGGCAAACTGAGGTAGTGTGGCTAATATTTCCTGGAGTCCCTAAGAATAGGTTAAAGTATTTCAGAGTATTCTTTCCTCCAGCTATTAGTAAATTTTTTTGTAATTTATGAAACATGAGGTCAAGTTAGGCTGTTGTAAGTGCTCACTCTGGACTTTGCAATTATAACTCCTCATGTGCCCATCTACTTATGGACCAGGATTTCTGTCTTACTTTTAAAGCACTAATGTTAATCTCAGTTCTAGTTCATATCACACAGGGCTGACCACAAGGGAAGACTTAAAAATAGGCCAGTGGAAAAAAGATATCTCTTGTTGATATTTACTTTCATATTAGAGGTGTAACACTATGTGTTACAGAATTCTAAGCACAGATAAAATATAAATGGGTATTACTGGGACTATATTTTCCAATATTTTCTTGTTCTCTTAAACAGGCATGAAAGATGTTATGGAGAGAACACCAGGGAAAAACACACAAATCTTATAATCAAAACGTTTTGCAGGTCTATCATTTCAGTTCAGCTCTGTTCTTTCATAACACAGGACAATTGTATCCAATTAGGACTTGCTGTCACAAACTCTATGAGTGGCACCACAACTACCTTGTTACACGAGCATCACAAATCTTGCTGGTACCTCAGGCAAGAATCCTCCACGCCGTGTTATTGTGCATTATCATAAAATATACTCATTAACAGAGGATGAATAATGGTGGCTTGCAGTGATGAAAAAAAACCCAGATGATTTTACATTTTATTTAAAACCTTGTTGTTTGGAAACTTACCTCTTGCTGGACATCCCAAGTCCTAATGAACCACATTAAATGGTCTATTTTTTAGTTTGTAGCTGATCTTAATCTGTGCCTGTTTTACAAGTCCTTCCCCAATGTATTACAGGCATAAATAAGGAAAAGTCCTGGTCATACAATTGAAAGTGAAGCAATAATAAAATTAGCATCAGATAGATTAGAAGTCAGGACTTCTGAGCATTTTTTTTACACTCTATCCTAGTAATCTCATGCAAGTGTGTATTACCACTAGAGTCCTCCACTCTGAAGAACTAATTCCTTAATGAGATATTTGGATGCTAAATTCAGGTAGGAAATCTTCAATTCAATACTATATACTCATAGTTAACAATTTCTTAGACAACAACCTTTTGAGGTAGAAAAAAAGAAACCCCCAACCAGCCAAATAACAACCCCAGAAAACATTCGAAGCAACAATGAGGGATTCCAAGTTTTAAGAATTAATTTCTTGCAAAGGTTCATATCTTATATTGGCAACCCAGATACAGTGATTAACTGCAGGACAGATTAGATAAAAACAACTTTTTCTGAGCCTCATCATACATACTGAGCTTTGAATACAGAACTGCATCTTGGTTTTAAATGTTCTTCCTGTCATCTCCCCAGTGTAGTATTAAAATCACATCTCAAATCAAATATATACACAGCAAACCGTAGAGTTTACTTAGGTCTTTCATGGAATGCTATTGTACTATATTCTAGAGTCCTAAGTCTCCCAGTAAAAAGTTTCATATCTGAAACTTGTTATTTTTGCTTTCTCGTTATGCAAATATTTTCTATTAATTTAAGCTGTTACAAAATATTAGTATTTTGTACACATCAGTCCTGTGAAAAAAATTAACTTTACTCTTTTTGGTGTACGTGTGGTGAATTGCTATACCATGATATTTGAAATTGCTTCACAGAGGTTAAGCCATCTTAAGAAAACACAGTCATTAACCCTTTACACAAGATGAGCAAATAAATATAATATTTGAGAGTCAGTCTGTTTTGACAGGCAGAGCAAGTTTCTAAGATGACGTTACAAATGCTTCCAGGAAGAGGCACAAAGCTGATCATGTGCAAATACAAACTTAGAGAAAGAAAAAGCCTATGAATATACCAACATGACTAAAAACAGCTAATCACTGTCCTGTTTATGAGCAGTATTAATAGGATAAAGTATTCAGAATCATCCTATTTATTTGAGGCATCAGTGAGGAGGAAGTGACAATTCTAGTGAGCAATTCACTGCTTCTCTAACCTCACTAGCTAAGAAAATATCTTACTCCTCACTTTGGATTTCCATGAGAGCTGAGGTGGATCAAGGCTTAACTTATCATATGGAATAGCATTTTTCCAGATCAAAACTTGAAATTAGCAGAGTATGCATAAATAAACTCTCTAGATACTAACAGGTTATAAGCTAAAATTGTTACCTAGTTGGAGAAAAAATCAAGAGCACTACAATGTTATTTAACAGAATTACACCATTGTAACTACTTGATAACTGCTATAACAGAAATGTGAGACATAGCAAGGGCTGGAACCTGGATCTGACCCTTTATCTAAATCCAGACCTATGGGTACATCTCCACTAGCAGAAATGCAATGGATCAAGGGCCATTCTCCAGTACAGACAGCAAGCCCCACAGCAGAATTCTCCGTGCAGCTGAACTCTTTTCTTTAGTAAAATAATGTTCTGTGACATCAGCTGGGAGCAGCCTCTAGTTTGAGATATTCTTCAGACCATGGTGGAGATGTGTTGGGAGTGCACAATACACAACACTGGATATGGCACAGCCCAGGCCCTTTCTAGCTTAGTGATACAGATGGATCACAGCATTCAGTTTGTTTGTTTAGAAGTTGCAGAACTGGAATAATGCATTGCAACAGATTTCCCTGAATTATTCTGCATGAAATCAAAGTTAAGCAAGATGATCTATGGCATCTACCTCTGGGCAGCTCCATAATCCATAATCACCACCAAATCATGAACAGGTACCATTCTAAAAGGGAGCAAGATATATTGCTTCCTGTCCTTATGTAAATACTGCTTTTTCAAAGGACCTTTCTTATTCTGGTTTTGGCAGCTTTTTCTGTTCTTTTCTTAATGTCTTTTGTGAGCTGTTTTCCAGGAGAATTACTTCTTCATATAAAGGTACCACAGCTGCACTGGGACTCAGTAGCTGCCTATAAAGTGGAGGTGAGCACAGTGTAGGCTGGAGAGGCAGAGACCAAGCCAATAACACTACATTATTCACTGCTTGATTTGATTTCTGGTCAGTGGTATGAACTGTGACATTTCCTACAGCTGCCTCCTCAGCATATAAAATAGGATTCTGCTAACCTGGGACTGCTACAAGGGAAAATATTTGCCAGCTCTGGCTCTGTAGACAATGTAAGAAAAAAAATATACAATTCAACTATGTGATACAGTTCAATCATAACGATTCTCTTTTAAGAAAGCAGAAAGAACAACATGTTTAAAAATGCATGATGAGGACCCATTCTTGTTATCATTCAATAATTTTATATAACCATAACGCCTTTTCAATATGACTCTAAGAATGCAATCTTATTTTGCACAGATGTTCAACTTAATAGAAAAAAGTTTAAAACCAGCATCTCTCTGATTGCACTTCATGTATCTGTTTTAATAGAGCCACCTGTGTTACCTTTCTTTTCACTTTAGTTTGTATTTTAGCATGCATATAATTTTATTCTTTTGATTTGGTTGACTGACTTCATCAATTATTTCACTACTAAAGGAGCTCTATAAAGATGAATAAAACAATATGAATTTCAAATACAAATGCTCCCTAATTGAGACAATTTCATAGAAGTAGTTCTACATTTTTGTATAGCATGTTGCACCTGTTTTTTCCCTCTGATATTCTTTTCCTATAGGGTATATTTTTCACAACAGTCATTTAATGCTATTGTATGCAAACATTTTGTCAATAATTCATAAGCAAGCTGATTTGATCATCTCTTCTTAAATAGCACATTAAACTTTCTTGAACTAATGTAATGACAGATACCTCAAGTTATAGGTGCAAGAGAAGATTAAAATAACTATATTTTTACTCTGTTATGGCAACATGCAATATTGTGCATTAAACTGAGGAAACAATTTGGTGAATGCCTGTGCATTTTCTCATTTATATTTTTAATTATTTAATTTGCTAGGCTTTTCAATTTTTTTTTCTGTGGAATAATAAGGTAAAGACTTGATGGTCTTTATTTCACTGGCCATTACATCACCATACAGGATAACACAATAAAAATACTATAGTGATAAATGGTTAAATAACTTAGTTCCAGATCCAGTGGAAAATTTCTACTGAAGTTAATAAGAATAATTTCAATATAACAAATATAACGCTCAGCAAAACTTGTGACAACTTTTAAATGACTGATTCATCTACCACTGAGGTGGACAGAAAACTTTCCTTTGACTTGGATAGAAGAAAAAACACCCTGACACTTTGACAACATCTCTAAAAACCATCAGATTTGAAATTCTGAGTATGTACTATAACACTGACACACACATATTTCTGCCAGTATAGAATATGAGTTTTAGGAAAGACAGATGAACTGCACCACTGAGAGAAGCTATGCAGCCTCATTTCCAACAGATTCAGAGACATATTCAGAGAGACATGTTCAGAGACATAGTTGACCTAAAACCAAGGTGAGCTGCAAAGAAAGAAGGTAAAACCTAAATCATTTTCCTCTAGTGTGGACACCCATTTGCAAGGGCAAAGATTTGCTTTTGAAACCATGATTGAATGTTCTGCTGGTATTATGTTGAACTGGATTAATATTTGAATTACATTGAATATTGTGATGATATCAAAAGAACAATCCAAGAATGCAAACAATCAAACATCAAACACCCTAAAAATATTTAACTATAATAACTTAAAGAAAAATGACTTACCACTCTGTCAGCAATATTTTAACACCAGATTTCTTAACAGCAATTGGAACCTGGGGAAAGAGAAAGCAAAGATATTTTACTCAGTTTTTTTATACAGCAAGGTAGGAGTCAGAGGAGAGTGCCAATAAATCAGATGCCTCAAGTCAGTGGAGTCATCTACAACACATCACTGAAACTACTTGAGTTGCCTGTTATGACTCACAGGTGTCTTTATGATATATAAAGCCTTGGGCAGGATGGATAAATGGGCTGAAGCCAATTGAATGAGGTTCAACAAGGCTCAGTGCTGAATCCTCTACAGCAACCCCATGTAAGGCTCCAGATTTGGGGAAGAGTGGCTGGAAAGGTGCCCAGAGGAAAATAACCTCTTTGGTGTGTCTGCAGGGGCTGAATATGAGCCAGCAGTGTACCCAGGTGGCCAAGGAGGACAACAGCAACCTGGCTTCTATCAGTGATAGAGTGACCGTCAGGACTGGGGCAGTGACTGTCTCCCTGTACTCAGCACCTTGAATATTGTGGTCAGTTTTTGGCCCTTCACTACAGGAAGGACATTGAGCTACTGGAGGGTGTCCAGAGAAACCAGGATGGTGAAGGGTTTAGAACAAGATTTATTGGGAGTGGCTAAGGGAGCTGGGGTTGTTTAGCCTGGAGAAAAGGAAGCTGAGGGGAGACCTTTATGTCTACATCTGTAAGGAGGTTGGGGCAAGGGGGCAGTGAGCTTCTCTCAAAAGCAATAGAACAAATTGCCCCAAGTTGTGTCAGGGTGGGTATAGATTGGATATTAGGAAAAATTACTTTACTGAAAGAGTTTTAAGACACTGGAACAGGCTTCCTAAGGAAGTGGTTGAGTCCTTGTCTCTGGAGATATTTAAAAGACATGCAGATGTGGTGCTTAGGGCCATGGTTTAGTGGTGGACCTGGAAGAGCTGGGTTAATGGTTGGACTTGATGATCTTGAAAATATTTTCCAATCAAAATTCTATGTTTTCTATAGATTCTATGATCCTATGGGCTATATACATATTTTATAACCAGTATGAAACTACACTAAAGTACACAAAATTAAGCTTCTTAAATTTCTGTGAGTTAACTAATTTCCTATAATTGTAGGACAAGCCAGGTTTCTTGATTTATAGTTCTGCTCTTTGGTTTTTATTTATCAAGCAAATTCAACAAAAACATACTTAACACAGTTTTAAGGATATTAAACACAGGATTCAGGATATTTTAATGAAAATCATACTGTATTCTGTGACCAAAACACATGAAATCTAGATGTTTTACTCTCCTCTAAAATGTGGCATGCCCAGTATAAAATTAGAGCTGAAAAACAGTAAATGGTTATAATAACAGAGGGAGACAATCCCAGCTCATAAAATATACATAAAGTTATTGGGTCTAATCTCTTATTTCCATCTCTACAGGCATAATCCAACTCTCCACAAAGCTGTACAGAGGCTGGTGATTCTTTTCATTGGAAAATTTATTATAGTAATAATAAAAATAAAATTCCACAAAGTTGTTGGACATTATTGCAGTAGTAATGCACAGATATACAGAGAGAAGCAAGATGTTTCTCTGTTTTCTCAGAAGAACTATTAAAAAACTGATCCTCTTAATCCAGAATTGATGTGTCAGATAAGAAATCACAGGCAAACTCAACATGGCTTTAGGCTGCACTAAAATATTTAAATCAACTTAAAACAACAGTAGTGAGGCCAATGAAAATTCTAAATGTTATCAAACTAAAATGTCAATTATTTGTTAAAGCAATGGTCAAATGAGCTTTTTCAAATCCATTCTCTCAGAGTACGAAGGCTGCTTTGTGAAAAGACAAAATGTTCTATGTACAGGGGGTAAAGCAGCTGTCACTAAAACCGTTATTATACTTTAAATACTGACAACAATAAAAAATGGCACTCCACACAATGTAATCTCATCTCTGTTTTCCTTTAATACCACTCACTGCATCAGCCTGAATTCCATGTAGAGAGGCTTAATACCTCATCTGAAGAAATCCCACTCAGTCTCCCTCACAAGCAGATAATGACAGGAAATACCCCTAACAGCATTAGTCATTCACAAACACTGGTAAGTACTATGGAATTTTATTCCAGCATCATTTTATGCTTCTGTGGTTTGGAACTTTAATGAATTAGATTGCATTTCTAATAGGAAGCTCTATGGGATAAGAATGTCAAATAAATATCTACTTAAACTATGTTTTCAAGATTTTTCCTTCAAATAAACTGATCACATCATGAAATGAGACATGTAAACATAAAAAATTCAAGTAAATAATAAGGTTTCATCTGGATACTTATCCACCTAAGAGCTCAATTTTGATTAATTATTACTAGTGATGGCTTATTCTGATCAGGATTAGAGACAGTAAATTTAAGGATAACCTCTGAGGAGGTTTTTATGTTATTGTTTGGTTTATACCTACTATCCATTATGTTTTGAACCCAAAACCTATTCTGAAGATGCACCTGCTTATGAGATGATTGTGAATGTTGTCTGAATTTCTCTGCAATTCATACCAAGCAGTTCTCTCCATTTTTAGCCCCACAACAGCTATTTACAAAAAAAACTACTGCTTTCAGCATGGCTAAACACACACTGAAACTGATGGGTAGGAGTAATACCAAGCAGAGGAAAGAAGAACCTAATACAACAGAACAGCTCTGAATGGAGGTATGAAAGGCAGAAAGAGAGAATGTGCACAAAAATTAAGAAAATTAAGAAAATAGTATTGATAGACAGCTGGTTTATGTTGTGGATTGCTTCCCAAAAGGCAGCTGACCAGCTACATTGAGCTTCTTAAAGCAGAGCAGAAAAAAAACAGTAATATAAGGTTTAATGGAACAGACTTGTTGCCTAAGAAGTGGCCTTAATGTTCAAACACTGGTTTCTGTCTCCGATTCTTTTGATTTATTATGAACTTAATTAAGACTAAAAAAAATAGAAATTCTTTGGAATGGGAGAATTAGGTCCTGCTGTCAAATCATGAATTGTCTGTATTTAGGTAAGTATCTGGTAAACCCATGGAAAGGGTGCATTCTGAACTGCCTCTTGCTTATAATTATAATCAAATGTAACTCTTCAGAAGCAGTATATGACTTCCTGCCCTTTTGCCTTTTCTTTCAGCTCCTGTATTGTCCACATGAGTGTGTGAATCTCAAATTTGGCTGTTCCACTCTTACCCAGTCCATTCTTACAGATATTGAAGTCAAACTTTGCCACATCTTTTATGTTCTTCTTCAGGAAGAGCATGTGTTGGTGCTTCACTATGAATGGTGAAAACCTGTAAATTTACAATTACTAAAATACTTCTGTTAAAGTCAAATAAGATGCTGTTCTGAGTTATATGTTGATGACACAAAAGTTGCTTAGATAAGAGCATCAAAAATGTGTTGTAAAGAAGTCCCAGATAGGACAGGTTGCATTTGACCCATTGCAATAATGAGGAAAGAGACAGTTGGCAGGTGTGAGCACACTTTGGGATTAATAAATCACAAATAAATACATTTTGAAGGAATCTGCCACGTGCAAGACTGTTAAAAAGGCAGGAGTACAACACTGAGTCTCAATGGTGTGTCAGGTCATGTAGCAGGACTAGTTCTGATTCAAAATCTGTATTATTATATCAGCACCACCACAGTTTAAGTTAATTAGCTACACATAAAAAACATTTAAATGGAGAAATTGGCAACTTTACAGTTACAGGTAAAATATGCTACATTTCAGTTTGCCAACACAACCTTGAATTAGTATCCTTGTGCATACATGTTATGAGTGTCCTTAATTACACTAGCCAAGCCTCATTTAGTACAAAGAACAAACAACATGAGTAAAGAAGTACAATTACTTTTGTACAGGCAAGTTTGTTATGCATAAGCTGACTACTGATGTTTTCAGATTATGCCTCCAAAATATTTTAATGCAAGCATAAGAACACATGATCGATTTGCCTGCTCATTCTGAAATTACAAGAAATTTTAGTAATTATGGAAAAGCTAACAGAGGGATTATCCTCGTGCAACCGAAGGACCATGGGGCTGGGATTCATTTTTCATAACCTAACTTTAGCTGCATAAAACTTGGCTTTTAGTCTAAACCAGATTTCTAATGTCTTTCTATAAGAAATGGAGAGATATAACCTCTTCTAGATTTATTCAATCCTAAAAGAGACAACTAAGATTAATGGAAGACTGTTTGAACAATCTTGTTTCACTTAACTGACCTCATGACTGGTCAGACAAGACCCCTTACATTTATATGGTTAATAAGACATGATTGATTGTACCTCAAAATACACAGATCTCAGTTTTCTTCCATGTTCTGCCATGTGTTTGAAAGGGAGCATTAAGTGTCCTGATGAAAATAAATTGCAGGCATTTTCATAAGTATAGTGCAATAGATGTGCTCATAATGCCATGCAGGAAAAGTGAGAAAGTCCTGGTCCATTTGTCAGCAAGAGGCATGACTATTCCACTATAACAGTTATGTGGTGTTACAATTATCATCTGAATAATCATCTCCACTGAACAGAATATGTAATTATTACTAATCAGACTGTCAGTGATCCTGATGCAAGCCTATTGTTGGCTCTCAGTGCTATAGAACCACACATATGTGAAACTAAAATGGAAATGTATCAATGCATAAGTAAAAGAAGGGTTCCTGCATATTACTTCTAATATACATAAATAATCGTCAGCCTCATTACCAGCTAATTAGGAATAATGGCAGACCATTTTATGAAAACAAACCTCAGATTTCAGAGGGGAAAAATGTGTCTAGCTATGAATTTTGCCAAATCTTCTGTTGTTTTCCAGAGATACAGGTCAAAAACCATGCAAATTAAATTAGGCTGCTCACATATAACCTCAGTCCCATGCCATTAAGTTACTCCAAGGGCACTGAAGTTTTCAGCTTGAAGTTTCTGCCATCACCCAGCAGCCCTCAGGAGAGATATAGAGAAAGGCTTCCAACATTTTTTCACATCCAAGAAGGTAAACTGTGTACCTTCAGTATGACTTGTTTAACAAAACTGCACCCAAGTAAAGAAAAACTGTTTCTTATATCCATATATTGGCAATAACCAAAGTGGTATTGAAGAAACTGTTTCATTAAGTGTCTATAAATGAAACTTATGTAGTGTTAGGATGCATGTGACCAAACCTAGATACTGCTTTGAAAGGATGACAGTGTGCATATTGAAAGTTCTGATGTGATTCATTTCATCAATGGTAAGCCTTATTCTTCAAATCAAATATTGGCCTAGAAATATACAGCCAGAAAGATGTGAAAGAAGGAAATGAAAACAAATGTTCTTTGCATTTATTAATGCAGTAGTAACATATTTTAAACTGAGAAATATTGAAGATTACAGTCACAACAAGGAGATGCAAAATGAAAGCATCTGTCCACAGCATTTTTGATAAAAGTTCAGGCAGGATGCAAGAACTTCTTTCTGCAAGTCAGCAGACACAAGTAGACGTTGGACTGACAGAAGTTTTATTCTCACTTACTTCTCTTTCCCCCTCCCCCCCAAAAAATAACACACAAACAAACAAAACCAAAATAAAACAAAAAACCAAAACCAAACAACCAAACAAACAAAAAAAGCAAAGCAAAAAACCCCACAAAAAGCTATTTTTTTTATCCTTAGAAACATTCTCAGTTTTGGGAAGCTTTTCATTACAGCAATCTATGCTGCCACACTAAGTACTTGTATATCTTTCATGGCAGACTCTTCATCAGCATTAACTCTCACTATCAAAAACATTTTTAAAGAACTGGATATGAAGCTTCACATTGAATTGTCATCCTTTTGCTGGTTTTATTAGACCTTTAGTTCTTTCTTTGTGCCTTGAAGCAGCAATATTAGCTTGCTAATGGAAGTGTTGCTTACACATTTTCCTTCTTTTGGAAGAATTGAGATAAGAGACAAATAGCTTAAAAACAAAAAGTTTACTCAACAGTAAGGCTGAGTGGTGGGTTTTCTTCTGTGTTAGACTAACTGTCCAACCTAGGGATTTCTGGAGGTTATCTCTGATGCTTGTATTAAAATTTAAATGCTTGTGTTTGATGATCTGATTACAATTTTTTGGGTTTTTCAGGGGGGATTGGAGTTTTTATTTTGTTTTGCTTTAATGGTGCTTTGGGATCTATGTCAAATTGATATTCTGCTTTTCATACAACTTTGGCAGTACTGTGTATACTTTACCCCTAATTCCAGGGCTGGGTAACTCATTGCAGGACCCTGAGGTTCCCAAGTTTGCCTCACTCTGGAAGCCTTCATGTACTGTCTCTGGAGCCTGCTTATTTTCTTGTAAGAAAGAGAAAATAATTTATCCCTTTTGATATTTTCCCCACATCATGAAATATAAATACTTTTCTCTTTTCTTCTGTGTGGGGATTATTTGGTGTTATTGCCCTTCATTATCATTATTTTAGCTGCAGGTTTTCGCTGAAATGTCTGTGTATAACCATTTTACAGTCAGAAGAGAAAAATTCTCACCCTGAACCCTTTGCACTCCTCTAAAAAAGAGCAGGGGCAGAATGGGAGGGAACAGAAGGCCTGCAGCTTGTTTTGACTGCAGATCCAGTGTTTTACAGGAAGACGTGAGCTTCCTTTAAACAAGGTGTCTCAGGCACTGCAGCAGCCTAGACACAAAACACAGAGAAGATCAGTGTTTGAGAAATAAAGCAGATTTCTGAGAATCAAAGAAAATTATCCCATGTGTTGCTCACTACTTCCTTGGTTCAACTGTTTCAAGTACATGAGCTGGGGACTCATACCCATGTGTAGATTCGTAGCACTGACTGATCTTACTCCAGACAGAAACTCACATAAATCCCACCAGAGTTAGGAGCAAAACCTAATGATCAATTCCATTTCACGGGAAATGTTTGCAAAGGAACCATCAGGCTGCAGGGATCTGAAGAGAAATTAGAATGTTAAAGAAAGCTGTTTGCTTGTAGGGTCTCTAAGACCTGCCCATGCAGTGAGCTCCATGTGGTTCCCCCCACTGCTGAGGAAGAGCCCCATGCATCAGTCCATGGTCAGGGGCTGACCTGCTGGAAAGCAGCTCTGTAAAGAAGGCCCTGAGAGTCCTCGTGGACAATTTAACAATTAGCCATTAATTTACCCTTGTGGCCAAGAAGGCCAATGATATCCTGGGGTGCATCAAAAATACTGTGGCTAGCAGGTCATAGGAGGTTCTCCTTCTCCTCTACTCTAGAGTATTTTGACCAGTTAGAGGAAACAGTACTGATTTACTGGAGGAATAACGTAGAGGAATACATAGAGGATAATCATTATAACAGTACTTGATTTGCAAAAGGAAATGGCCTGAAGTTGCATCAGGGGAGGTCTAGACTATATATTAGGAAGAACTTCACTGAGAGAGTAGTTAGGTACTGGAATGGACTGCCCAGGGAGGTGGTGTAGTCACTATCCCTGGAAATATTTAAAAATGGTGTAGATGAGGCACCTCAGAACATGCTCTAGTAGGCATGGTGGTATAGATATAGATAAATATATTATGCTTGGGGGGGGATGTTGGTGGTTGGACTTGGTAGTCTTAGAAATCTTTTCCAACCACGACAATTCTGTGATTCTGTGATTCTGTGATTCAGCTCCCCAGTTCCAGAAAGACAAAGAACTATTGGATAGAGTACAGCAAAGGGAAACAAAGATGCTTAGGGGACTGGAGCATCTTTAATGAGAAAAGGCTGAGAGACCTGAGTCTGTTTAGCATGGAGAAGATTGAGAGTGTCTTGTCAATGCTTATAAATATCCATGGGCTGGATGTCAGGAGGATGGGGCCAAACTCTTTTCAGTAGAGCACAGTCACAGGACAAGAGGCAATAGTTAAAAGCAGGAACATGGGAATTTCCATCTGAATATGGAGAAAAACTTTATTTTCAGGGTGACAGAACACTGACACATGCTACCCAGAGGTTGTGGAGTCTCCTTTTCTGGAGATATTGAAACCTGCCTGAACAAAATCCTGTGTCACCTGCTCTAGGTGAACCTGTTTTAGCAGAGGAGTTGGACTACTTTATCTCCAAAAGTCCCTTCCACTCAATGATTCTGTGAATACAGGATCCAAACCAACACAATAAGTGCTTTCAGAAAGAAAAGCACAGGTATATCATTAATTTATTCTAAAGCTAACCTTATGCCAAAGAGTTGTTTGAAGCTGAAAAATCTGGTAGAGAGCAAGGCAGCTTTTGCCAATTTTTTGTGTTGCAGTTTTAAGAATTAAGTCTTTGGGAAGCTCCATAACTATACTTAACTGTTGCTTTCTTTCTAGCTGCTGTAACTTCCCATTATCTCCAGATCTTTACTATTACTTCTTGATTAAAAAATAAATGAGGAATAAAAAAAAAATTTAAAAGTATTTTCTATTTCAAGGTTAAAGCCAGTTTTATATGTTTAAAATGGAAGATAGGAAATGTGTTCAACATAGCTGATTAGCTGTCCTCTCTCAGAAAACCATTCCTTCCTACCTTCAAAAATGCACAGGTATAGCAATGAATCTCTCTCCAAAGCAATATTTGAACAAAATATATCTGCCTTAAATGATTCATAAATTTTAAGTCTAAAGGAGATCATTAAACCAGGAGGTCTACATGCCAGTTTCACTCAGTAGGCCTGCATGGGACACCATTGATTGTGTTTTGCAAAATCATTGTACCAGAAATGTATCCATTCTTGATTTTAAAATAGCAAGGTGGAAAGAATTTACCACCTATCTTAAAATGTGTTTTGAGTGCCCTGTGGAGGCCAGCTGTAACTGTGTCATCTTCTATCCACTGTTTTCTTTTATATATCTTAAGAACATTAACAAGCAAACAAAAGTTTACTGTGTGTTTAGTCAGTAATTTTCCTATTCCCAGTTTCATAGACACAATAAAAATGGGACTACATAAATCTTGCTTATTTTCCTTTTTAGTTGTTAAAGTTATTACAGGATGTTCCTTTTCTTTCTCCACAGGGTTCTTGGAAAATTTTCGGTTTTAATTCCACCCTTGAGAAAACAAAAGCTGCTGATAGCAGAAGTTCTTTTAGAAAAGCCACACAAGGGAGAACTCTTACGAGATTCCTGAAACATTGCTAGCAGAACCAGTAAGAAGTCTTACCTCTCTGTTCTACAATACCCTCCCATTCAGGTTTAGAAAAATCAAAAAGAGCATTTTGAAATAATCTTCTTTACTTATGCAAAATCAGTAGCCTAAATTATGGCACTATTAACACGTTTACTCATTGATTATTCACACTATTCATTAAAAAAGCCCAGGGGCCACCTGTGAAATGAGAGATGCACTGTTTCATCATCTGTGACAGATTCTTTTGCTTCTTTATCTAGATATGCAAGTAAAAACTAAGAGTGAGACATGTCTACATTTTGCAAGAATGTAATGGACAGGAAGGGAATTAAGCAACTCACCCACTTCGCACTGAAGCAAAAAAAGTCAGTTTTTTTTTATTTTTCTTTCATTCTTCCCTTTCGCTGTAGCACTTGAGAACTTTATAGTCTTCAGCTATGCTTAAGTATCTACTCAGTTCATATGCTTGGTGGAAATGTCCTCACTTTTACAGAGAATGAAAAGAGGCAGAGAGTAAAAGCAAACGAGGACCAGTTGTGTGAACAAGAACCTGCTTTATGAGATGTAAATTTATGACAAGTTTCTATAGTGACCTTAAAAAAAATATGTTGCCGTGCTGCCCCAGGATATTAGCTATTACTGCATGTAACACACTTCATAAGACTGGAAAAAATATCTTTTTCATTTGCTTTGCATTACACCCGCTGTTAAAAACTGACCATAATATTACAAATATCTTTTAGTTTCTTCATTTGTAGCTAAATTCATAAATCTCATTAACTATAAATGTATTTCAAGGTCAGAGTTACTGCAATAACACATTCATTTTGTTTTCCTTTTACTAAATCCATTATCTGAACAAATCATTAGGTGACCTTTTTAGTTACAGCAATTCAATAAAACTTACATTAGATGGAGTTTCAGGAACATTAGTCTAATGTGCTTTAAAAGATCACCTTCTCTGAGCAATATAAGAAGTTTGTGTGAAAAGCATAAAGCATGTAATACGTAATAAAATCTGGCCTTTAATGAACCATCTAGAAAAACTCGCTTGTGTTATAATTCAACAGAAAACCTCCTTTAATTAATGGGTAAGAAAGCAACAGTAGCTGCTGAATGTTGCTTTGGATTATAGATTCAGCCTGTTTTTCTTTTTAAATGTATGCTCCTGATTTATGCTACTCAAGAAATTACAGTTCAAATGACCTTGGTTGCAGGAGTAATATGCTATGAAAAGCCACACTTAGAGCTAATTGAAAAGGCTCTCTGATTACTAGTTAGTATCAATTGCACTAGAGATACTTCATAATTTTCCAAAGTGTTGGTCAGGATCATAAATTTAATTAACTGCCCTAGATATTTGATGGATGTTGATTTTCTTCAAGAGACACAAAACTAGATAATACCTTATGGCCAGACAGATAAATAAATAAAACATAGGTCCAGCTATCGAGCAGGAAATTTTTATCAGAGAAGATTGGACAGGCTCACGAGAATCCATCATTTCCACTAAGAATGTAAGGCTACTTCTGATTCTCCTTGTGGCTGAAACAGGAATAGTCACTTAAAAAACAGCTGGAATTATCTGCATCTTTTGCTTCCAGACTGCTGTTAATAAGAAGGCAAGTTTAATTTTCATTTTTAATCTGCCTAAAGGGGTCTATATTCAAAAAGCAAAGCAATAACCTTTCACCAGCCCAGCATCAGCAACCAATCATTTCTTCTGCAGATATATGCACATGGCAACATAAGCCCATTGAGTAAAGATCAGGATACATCAAAATACTGAACTGAGGAAGTTCCTGTTGCTACCAAGGTTCATTGTGCATTTTCTCAGTCTGTGGGCATTTCATTTACTCCATATTTTTCCATGTCACTCATTGTAACTCACTGAATGCCTGGGAACTTTTCAGGATCTTTTCTTGGTTCCCCATCCACAAGGGAACAGTAGTAATTATTTCATTCTCTGAATCACTAGCTTTACTGCTCCTCTGAGGTAGGTGCTACGAAAACACACATTACATTACATGGTAAGCTGAAGAACTGTTTTATTATTTACAAGTAAAACCATTTCTTGCTTGCACTGTTATAATTATTACAGTTCAGCAATGAATAGATGGCATGTGAATAAACTACAGAATAACAAAATGTTAGGGGTTTGAAGGGACCTCGAGATATCCTCAAGTCCAACCCCCCCGCCAGAGCAGGGTCACCAACAGGAGTTCACATAGGAATGCATCCAGGTGGGTTTTGACTGTCTCCAGGGAAGGAGACTCCACAACCACACTGGGCAGCCTGTTGCAGTGCTCTGTCACCCTCACAGTAAGAAAGCTTTTTTTTATGTTAACATGGAATCTGTTATGCTCCAACTTGCACCTATTACTCCTTGTCCTATCATCAGACATCACTGAGAAGAGCCAGGCTCCATCCTCCTGAGACTTGCCCTTTACATATTTATAAACATCAATTAATGAGATTGCCCCTAAGCCCAAGCTAAAGAGACCCTGCTTCCTCGGCCTTTCTTCATAAGGCAGATGCTCCACTCTCTTAACCATCTGTTGGCTCTGCACTTGACTCTCAAGCAATTCCCTGTCCTTGAACTGAGGGGCCCAGAACTGGACACAATATTCCAGATGTGGCCTCACCAAGGCAGAGCAGAGGAGCAGAACCTCTCTCAATCTACTAACCACACCCTTTCTAATACAACCCAGAATGCCATCAGCCTTCTTGGCCACAAGAGCACAAGGGCTGGCTTGTGGTCGTCCTTCTGTCAACCAGGATCCCCAGGTCCCTTTCCTCTATGCTGCTCTCAAACAGGTCAGTCCCTCACCTGGACTGGTTCTTGGGGCTGTTCTTTTTCAGATGTAAGACTTTACAATTTTCCTTGTTGAAGTTCATTAACTGTCCCCCCACCCAACTCTCTCCCTTCTTTATGTAAGCTTGATAGACCAAATCAAACAAATTCCTACTTTATTTTACTATCACTTTAAGGAGACATTAGCCATTAATTAATAAAAAAACCAAAACCAAACCAAACCAACCAAACAAACAAACAAACAAAAAAAAAACAAAAAAACCAAAAGCCCCCTCCCAAAAAAACTCAAATGCTATGTTTTCAGTGAGAGATCTAGTTCATAATTTTCTATTGGCCTAAGAAAATTTTGATGTATGTACTTGGAACTTCCCTTCCAATCCAAACCATTCTATGATTCTATGATCACTACAAAATTGTCTTCCTTTTCTGGAATTTTTCCCCTCTAGTTACTGTGCTTTTCTTGTATGTTTATTTGTTATAATCATGAAAATATTTGAAATACATTAAATGATCTGCATTTGCTTTATCAGCTGTTTCCTATATATTGTTCCAGATCACAGACAACCCAGCAAGATTAACTTCGTAAGTCTTATTATACAAAGCTCTATTTTCCAATAATGAGTAAAATATTAATATAATTTCACATACATCCCTTTTGACTCATTAGAGAATTAATACCTCGAAATCCAAAGTCCTGGGGTTTTTTTCCTTATTCCTAATAATAGCAATATACAGTAAAAAAGGAATGATCTCCTTCAACTATTTTCTAAGTCAGCCATTTTTCCCTTGCTAGATAAATTCTTTAAGATTATTAATTTTTGCAGACAGCAATAATGAAAAGCTGCACCATTTAAATTATATTTATTCTCCCTAGCCAACTAGGCAGTTAATTGTTTGAATTGCTAAGTTAAAAAGAAATGTTAAGTAACAAAAATGCCAGCATTTCCAATGACTTCAGTGGGAGCAGTACTAAGTTCATAATTGGCTCTTTAACTGCAAAATTCATTCTCAAAGCCTGTGAGCTTCTAAATTTCACTTAATTCTTTAAGAGTGTTTAACGGGTCTTATGCATCTAATAGGCTTTGAGGTGGCCCTCCACATTCCCCCCACATAAAATGTATTTTACATGATTAAAGAACTTGTTTTATGCTGCATTTGGTGGAACAGATGTTCTGATGATGTATTCCTGAAAGCTGGGAAGGACACAGAGCATTCAGAAGCACTGCAAGGTACTGCAGAGCAGTGATGGTAAATGGCTGATGGTACAAAGAGCTGAAATAGTCTGCAATGACATATGCTTTTGCACTCTGATATCTCATAATTTTTGGAATGGGTTGATGCACAGCATTAAATCAATGCTAGTTTTGCAATTCTTCATATTCATAAATAATATTTTTGTGTGGTTTGGTTTTGGATGGGCTTTTTTTTTGTTGTAGTTGGGTCTTCTCCCACATTCTCTTAACAAACTCACCCTGTGACCCCATAGAAATAAAGAAAAAACTTCTTTACCTGTGTCAATGAATAATTATTGAGATAATGGAAGTGGTAAGTATGCATTTTTGGTTTACATTAAGTTGTCCACAAGACTGAGCAGCCATTTGACTTACAAATCTTTTGGGCACAGGTCAACCATTTGGTATTTCTTTGTTGAGCTCTTTGCAGAAGCTGGTTGGAAACTGTTTACTGACAACTGTTCCTTAATAAAACTCTTGATCATCAAAACTAGCATTTAAAGTTGCATTTCAATCTTTCTTGGACTGATCTTTTTCTCATCAGAGATTTTTCTCTGGCTATGCTGGAATTTCTATTAAAAATAAAAGCTATTTTTAGCTTTTAGGAGAATAATATCCTAGTTTCCCAATAATTTAGTAGTTTTGCACCAATGAGAATTAGATTTACAAAGCTGATACATTCCTTGATATAAATTTGACAAACTGAATTTCTGATATTCTACGAAAGTTTTGTGGACATGAGGTCACTCAGAGGTATTCTGCTTTTTAGTTTTTCCATTAAAAATAGTAATGGAGGACTTCTTAAATATTTCATACTGGAAAATAAGAAAAATAACAGAATTTCAAAGACAAATGAGGTAAAAAAATATATATCCACTTTTTTTTTTTTTAATATCCTCAATTGCAATAACACCACAGCTTGAATGAAATAAGCTAGGACTAAGAGACAATAAATGATCAATAACAGCAATTGCTTTAGCAACTAATTTTCTTGAAGGAAAAATTGAGTTATTCATTTTTAGCTGCAACCAAACTCCCCAGGGAGATCCACAATCTTTGTCCAATATGAATAAAACCTGCTAAACATTTCTAAAATATTTTTCCTCAAATTTTATCCTTGTCATTGCAATGCAAGGGACATGTAGATGTTTTTGAGAATGCATGGATAATTTAAGTGCTACAAATAGTTGCATATATAACAGAGATGCCAAGAAAATAAATGTTACAGTCCTCAAAGACTTTGCAAATGTTGATCCAAAATGCAAAGTGCTTGGCAACTTAAAGGATGAAGCTGTGTTTACTAATTTTCTAGCTGGGAGGTTAAATAGGAAGGAATCAACTTCTAAGCATATGTGAGCAGTCTGGCTTACCCACTTTTGTAAGTCCCTAAACAGCTGGTGTGGAGAAAACCTCCTGTTGTGTGTTGCTGAGCCACTGATGGGGATGCAGAGAAACAAAGTCAGTAATAGTTTTCAAAGATCTATCTTGTAACTGTATGAAACAAAACTCTTCGGGAATACTCTGTGTGTGGTCTGGCCTTTTACTGGGAACAAGAATGATGAGGGATTTTAACAGATGCTATACTGAATAAATATCCATACAGGCTGACAGAAATTAATTTCTGAAGTCCATGTCAGTCAGCTAATAGGCTTTAGAGGGGCAGAGAACACCCCTTTGTATGAACAACAAAGAAAAAGAAAAACCTGGTGCAATAGGCAGGGAAAAAAGGAAGCACGAAGAGCTGATTGTGATGGATATGTAGGGAGAATATATATAATTTACAGCTCTTAATATAAACAAGGGCAGCTCACACACATCAGTTGTACACTGAGAGATAAGCACATGGAAGAAACAGGAGGGACCACAGAGTGGTGATAGTTATTTGACAAGGTCAGAGCCAAGGCAATATCAAAGCCCACAGGTATTGATAGAGATGAGGCAGGAGAGAAGAATGTTCAGCAGAGACCCAGCCCTTCTCTGTCTAGCAGCATGGGGATTTACTTTAGAAAAAGAGTAATCTTAACACACATCAGTCTAATTCAGATCTCCACCAATACTGAGCCACCTGTGCCTTGTTACACAATTCTAATGAAGAAAAATGCAGACATGTATAATGCACTAAGACTAATTGCACATCTGAATCACTGCAAAAGCACTGATGGTTTGGGTTTCTTGAGGTTTTGTCACTGGGGTTTTGGTACTTGTTTTTTTAAAAAAAGAAGCAAACAAACAAAACCAACCAAACAAAAACAACAAACTAAAATGAAATCAAACAGCTGCAAAGTAACAATTTAACTTCTCTGACCTCCATTCCAGACACTGGCTAAAGTTACACTACTTAGATCAAAAGTAAAAAACTTCTGCAATTTATTTCACAGGTAAACTCCCAAGTGAATTCCAAAGTGTCTAGCAATGAAAACTTTTTGGTTTTTGCAACAACTCCCCATTAGGTATTTGAGGAAGAATTAAACAATTCTTCTTTATACTTGCCAAATGGTACATTCTTCTTTCTCACTTCCCTCCTGCTTTTCTCTCTAGCTGCTGCTCTCTACCTTCATATCCTACAGTTTGGCTCCTGTGTATGTTTTATGATAAATCGTATGGTTCTGCTCATCTTTTGGACCATACTAAAACATTATGTTAGGAACATGGCTCACTACTGATAACATTTCATCAAGCAGGACAAAGCCAGTGTAGTAAAGGACACTTTATTACAGTGCTGGGTGCATGCCAGGTCAGTCTGCATTCACACCATTTGGGTACATCACAAAGAATTTATACAGTTTAATTATACATACACGGGATGTTTCCATGAGTAGGCAGGATTTTGGCTCACTAGGCTCAGGTTTCATTATCACAAAAATTCCTCCCATTCACACGTGTGTACTACTTTCTGGTGGTCATGGGAGAGGGTCTTTGGGAAGAAGGCCCAAAGCCTTCTTCATAGTGTACTTTTAACCCCAGGCCCTCTATCTCCGTAAGAGATACGGATGCAGCGAGCCAGAACTGACTGAGTCTGGCTTTCCTCCAAGCTTATCAGCAGTGCCTCCTATTTGGCTATAAGTCCTTGCAATAAATCAGGAATACCCTGTCTGGCTGATCCTTTGTTCCAAGGTTAGTAATTTAGTTCTCCTTTTCTTCTTAGTTACAAAATATTTTCTTATCTCATTTTCTACAACACCAAGAACATAAAAGAAAAAACACATTATATTAGTATACTTGTAATACCAGCAAGCCTAAAACTAAAATAGGTACCAATAATTTTTTAAGCCAAAAAAAGTTTACTAAAAAGTGTTTCTCAAAGATCCTAAAATCTCCTATCCCAGTCGCAACACTCCCTTGTTCCAGTCCCCTTCACTGGTCCTGGAACCTACAGACTTTCTGTCTGCCTACATGTGCTACAGATTAATATTAGTCCTGGAGCAAATTATTTCCCTGCAATCACCTCTTTCCTTAGCTATCACTGTTAGATATTGAGAACTAGTCCAAGATCACTCTCATTACCTCATCTTGTGTTATGTCCAGAATCTGCTGATTTATACCTACCATACCTCCTGAGGTTTTCAGAAAGATTAAACAAAAAATATCAGCTACTTCATAGCTTTACTCTTATCACTACCTAGAGAATCATCTCTTTTTGTATTCACTTGCTGAAATACAAATACCAAGGTTTCTAAAATGTCAGGACAGGACTGGCTATCTTACTACAGACAGCACAGAAGTACTTATTTCATATACAGCAGTATTTCCACACGTGAATTTAATATGATGGAAAAAAACCAGGAACAAAGCCTTTAATTCAGAACTTTGAGAATACAATTTGAACAAGGTGTATCTGAATTAGGGAGAACAGGAGGTAATTTAAATTGGTAGTAAACTATGTTGTCAACTCTTCCAACCTTTGCTCAAAGCAGGGCTGAATTCAACATCAGATGGAGTTCCTTAGGGCATTTTCCACTTCAGTTCTGAATTATTCCCACAGCTGGAGATCCACAACCTCTGTAGGCAACTCTTCCTTCCTTTTCCCCTTGCTGTGATTTGTACCTATTTTTTCTTAGCTATTCACTATGCCTCTCTCAGAGCCTGGCTCTGTTTTCCTTCTGACTCCCCATTAGGTATTTGAGGACAGTGATAAAACTCCCTCTTTACCATCTGCTTTTCAGACTGAACAAACACAGCTCCCTCAGCCAATCCTTGTATATCATGTACTCCAGCCCTCCAGCCAACTGGACTTTCACCAGTTTATCAAAGTGTCTCTTACACTGAGAAGCCCCAACACGGACAGCACTCCAGATGCAGCCTCACAAGTATCAAACAGAGAAAAATAATAATTTTCCGGAACCAGCTGGCTGTACTTTTGCTAATACAGACCACAATGGAGTTATTCTTCATCATCAAACCCCCAGTGAGATTTGTATTTGATTTGTTGTCCACCAAAATCCCCAGGACTTTTCAGTGAAGCTGCTTTTTAGCCAGTTGTCCTCCAGTCTGTGCTGTTGTGAGGTTAATTCCATCTCAGGGTACAGAACTTCACATTTAGTTCTGCTAAGCTTTGAAGTTTCTGTCAGCCCATGCCTAAAGCTTGTCAAGATTCCTCTGGAGAGCAGCCCTGCTTTCCCATGTATTAACTATTCTCCCCAGTTTGATGCTGTCCATAAACTTGCTGAGACTGGTTTCTGTCCCATGGCCTAGGTCACTAGTGGTGAGTAACAGACCAGTATCTGCCCCTGAGGACTGCCTCTTGCAACTGGCCACCAGCAAGACTTTGAATCATCACCCTCCATCCAACCTGCTCTTTAGTGGTTGGTCACTTGCTCATCAGGACATGAAAAATGGCTCCAAGTTGCTCTAGTTCATTTTTTGATTGTCACTATACTGTTCTTTCTTGCTTTATGTCTGGATTGCTATTTGCCTGGGTCACATTTCTCTCTTTTACCTTGAGTTTTAAAGTCCTGACACATAATTAAACTTTTATGTCTATATGAAAGATAGGGAGAAAAAGCAAATTCCATTTTACTAATTGGCTGAAGATAAATTAGAGAACAAACATCACTTAGCACTTTTCTCTTTCCTGCTTCCTAATGCTAATATATTATCCCTAAGAGTTTCCATTATTTTCTTTGCAGCTCTAGCAATGCCTTGTTTACCTGCTTCATAATGAGTACCTGCTGCTTTTTTTCATCAGGTTGTCTCATCTGGAACAGAGCACACATACTGCTCATTTTAATTAAGGATAACTGAAGTACTATGCCTTTCCTATTTGATCCAATCTGGTAACAATCAGCATGGTTGACCCTGCAGGTGCAGACCTGGTGTGGCACTGCTTCAGGGCAGCACACCTGCCTCCAATGTGAGGGAAAAGACACCTCTGGGACAGAGGAAGGAACAGCTTATGTGGGGAATAAAAAATTATGGGACTGTGTAAACAAGGTCTCGCTAGTCCGTCACACGTTTTTATAAAGCTTGATGTGAACAGCCAGGTATTACTATTTTAATCCAAAAAATGCTGCATTGCAGCTCCCAAGCTTAATAGTAAATGTTTTCATTCAAAGGCACAAAGCTTTTCTTTTTCCTTTCGTCCTCCATACAGGGAGATTCAAGGTCCATTTCTGGAATTGCAGTGTGAAGGGCATTGAATTATCAGTCAAAGCAAACAGTCTGTAAACTGAAAACTGAATTTTGCAGGAAGGGATATTACATGAGGTAAGAAATTTCTTTGAATGCTCTTTTGTACGTGTCCATGCAAACTTTCAACATCCACAAAGGGCTTTACAAAGCTGCAGACTAAAAGGCTGCCTTCCATAGTTCTGAAGCATATTTCACAGAATGATTTGGATTGGAGGGGACCTAAAAGATCATTTAGTTACAATCCTCCTGCCAAGGGTAGGGACACCTCCCAGGAGTCCCCATCCACCTAACCTGGCCTTGAACACTTTCAGGGAGGAGGCAGCCACAGCTTCTATGGGCAACCTGTGCCATTGTCTCACCAAATTTACAGTTCACCACCCTGTCCCATAAAGATCAGGCACACCAACCCACCCTGCTCAATATCCCATCAATGTCAATCAAGAGACAGAGACTGATGTACACGTTAAAGCATAAGAAAATATTTTCAGCCAAAAATAAGACTGTCTTCTGCATAAGCTTGGTTTAACCCAGTTTTCACTCCAGCCTGTGACAGGAATACTCCTGTATTCTGCAACAACAGCTCTCCCTCACATAAAGGAGTCACCATCCCAGTCCTGCATAAAAATTTTGTTTCCATCTTTGAGTAAGAATCTTAAAATTACCATCTGCAAGTAATACTAAAATGCTAATTTTCCTCAGACAAAACCAAACCAAACCAAACCAAAACAAAAAACCAAAAAACAAACAAAAAAAAAAACCCAGAAAGCTTCAGCACATTTGCCTAAGTTTCAGCACATCAACTGCTGGCAGAGGTGGAGCCATGAACTGCTGGATGCACCACAGAATGAAGGTAACACACATTACTTCTGGCACAGTTTTATGAGGAATTGTGGCAACACTACATTTTTATGAGATGGTCATTTCAGACAAGCTTATTCATTCCTTGCCACTGCACTTCTGACCTGGGTTCCAATTTTTCTTAAAAAATGAATAATTTTTCAAGGAATTTACAGTTTTTCACCAAACAACCAAAATGTTGCAACATTGTAGTCCACAGATGGAATATATCCATGGCCTCCTTCCACCTGCTCCACCTTAGATCTGATTTATTATCTCTTCTCTATATAAGTCTCCAATGATTAACTCTTAAAATGCCACCTACTCTAATGCTGGGATTGAAGTTTCTGTCATGAGTACTCATTGCTGTCTATAGCACCTTTCTCTGCACTCAAGGGTTACATGATGATAAAAGTAAACACAATTGTAAGGCAGTTGGAGGAGGAAGTCCACAAATAGTTCACTGAGCCGGATGAAGAAGCTGGGAACTTCAGCTTGAAAGCCAGTTTGGAACAACTTTACGGTAGAACTCACCACAAATAATAAATACAATATCAAAATTGAGTATAAAATAATGGGGAGAAAATTTTATTTCTTAGATGCATGAAAAAAAACCCATCATATAAAACTTAAAAAATTAGATTTTGCCTCTGAAAAGCAATCATAAAACCACTATAAGAATGATGAATGCAGGCCCAATATCCTCCCTGGATGACAAATGCATCAGTGTTATGAAGAAAAGGGAGCCACAAAAAGTGACTTGGGAAATGTGAAACAGCCACTTAATGAAATTTCAGGAGTATGTCCTATTAAGCTAGGAAGTCAATCAGTCATTGCATAGCGTTAGTGTTAAAAACGTATATAAAGGTGACAGGTCTTTCAGCCTTGCTGACAAAACTGTAACAAGAGTATATAGGTAAAAGGTGCAATTTTTCTAGCTGTAAAAATACTTCTAACAGGTTATCAGGAGGACAGTGGCCTTGGTTTTTCCTAGAATGTGTGGTCAATGAGACTACTTACTGTGCCCCTGCATTTGGAACTGTTGAGGCTACACCTCAAATACTACTGTGCTTGCACGCCCCCTTACAAGAAAGACATTATGGTGCTGGAATAAGTCCATAGAATGGGAACAAGTCTGGTGAATGGTCTAGAGTACAAGGTTTATGGGGAGCACCTGAGGAACTGGGGTTGTCCAGTCTGAAGGAAAGGAGGCTGAGGGGAGACCTTATCACTCCATACAGCTACCTGAAAGGAAGTCAGAACAAGGTGGGGTTGGTCTCTGCTCCCAAGTAAAAAGCAACAGGAAAAGATTGAATGGTCTCAAGTTGCAATCTCAATGAGATATTAGAAGAAATTTCTTCACTGAAAGGGTTCTCAAACAATGAACAGGCTGCCCAGGGTGATGGTTGTATCACCATCTCTGGAGGCATTTAAGAGACATGCAGGTGTGACACGCAGGGACACGATTTAGCACTGGACTCAGTGGAGTTAGGTTAAAGGTTGGACTCAATCTTAAACATCTTTTCCTACCAACATGAATATGTGATTCTGTGAATTATTGAAATCACATGAATTATGTTCCTAAAGGGAAGATACAGAATATAGAAACTGGATTAAAACGTACAGACTGTGTGTAAATGACAGATAGATGATATCTTGGCCAAAGGTCATACATAATCTTGAATACATGAATCATAAGTGCCTTGTGCATTTTTGCACATTGAATCTTTTTGCTCCAGTTCTCCACAAGACATATGTAATGATTTAGCCCATGGAAGACACACTCTTTTGTAATGTGGTCCATACAGTTCAATTTTGATTAAACTGAATGTAGATTACAAAAGAATCTTAAAATTCACAAATATCTGATCTTTACAAAAGAGAATTTAATCAAGGGACTACACTCAAGCACATATTTAAGAGTTCAGAATTATCCTGGCGATATTAGAAATTTCAGAAATAGTCAGAGATAGGCTCTTAGCTCAAATCAAAACTTTGACAGTGACAGGGTGACATGAGTTTGAGCCATTACCGACTCTTAGAAAAGGAAAAATCATTAGGAGATGAAAAGAAAAAGAAACATCAATGGGAAATACATATGTCTCTCTGTCTTTCATCAGAAACAACTTCAAAACAAAGAAAAAAAAGCCAGTCATGTCTGGCCTAAACTGAAAATACTTTTTCCTTAATCTAAGATGTGAAACAAAACAGCTATCTGCTTTCTGATAGCTAATCAACCAAATATACTTGCAGTTTTTGGTCTTCGTGTTGTCATTTTTACCTTCCCCTTCCTTTTATTTTTTTCAGTGAAATGTTACCTGTGAAGTTTTCCCTAAGGCATTATCACATAATCTTCTTGGTTACAATGCAAGATGTCACCAAGCCTTGCTGCCCATCAGCATCTGTCAAACACAGGTACCTGCTCCCTCAGCCAAACTTCACGCATGGATTCATGCAAGTACTATTTAATCTGCCCTGGTCCAAATCCAGTTACTGCCAAATGCCTTCAACAGTAGTAGAAACCATAGCACAGGAGCAGAGTAAGAGTATTTGTGTTGCCCAGCATTGCAGTTTGGCTGCAAAGACCATAAGGTGTTAAACTCCTCCAGCCAAATGTGCAAGGAAGCATCAAACTGCCTGTTTAGCCAGCTGAATGTAGAAATAAAGCATTCATGTGACTTGATAACCACTAATTTGGATTAATTTAAGGAGTGAAAGCTAGAAATTTACACTAGCAAACACGAGGGCAGGGATGATGAGTAATTTGACTGCAGTTCTATAGGAAATTTTTCCATATGTAAAAAAAATATTCACACCAGAATTTGACAGGACATTAGAGTTAATCACTACTATTCTTCATGTAATCTTTAATGATCACAAACAGTCAGGACCTCCAATTTACATCTCATTTACAAGATGGCATCTTTTAGCAGCATGGGACTTCATACTACGCTCTCAACTACTAAATGATTAAAGAGTTATTCTCACAGTACCTAGATTCTCTCAATGCAACCTTACTTACATCTGTTGCAATTACAACATGAAGATGCTTAGCATGTACTTACAGAAAAACAAAGATGTGTTTACACGTTGTGAGCTTTTTTCTTCGAGAGGCTAAAATAGAACCTTATGAGGGAGAACAGCATCCTCTGCTTTCCCTCTAGTAAAATATGACAAAAACCACTGTGCTAATCTCCATCCATGAAGCACTTTCCAAGGAAGCAGATGAACAGACCAGATGTACACAGCTTGTCTGATACCTTGCTGCTTCAATAATTTTCATTACAGTAATTGTCGCTTAATGCTGGTATAATTTGTTGCTCAAAGGAAACAATTTTTGTTTCTTTTAATGCTGTTATGGTGATGACTGCTCTTTTCCTCAAAGACCCAGGACCTCTGCTACCCACAGAGCAGTTCAGAGGTGAAGCTGACTTTACAACCCTGAAAGAAAGGAGAAGGTCAGGGATGTCAGAGCATGGGGTCACTGTGAGAAGCTATCCATGCTTTCATAGCTCGTGCTGTGCCTCAGCCAACATCAGCAACTCTTGGAGGACCAGTCACAGATTTACAGGGCATGTGACCCCTTTATATTGACAGTTCAATCTCACCAATGGTGGCAAGTGGTTGAAATGTTATTTGCATAAAATACACCTTGCACTAAAAGTAATTTGATGTAGATGTGATACATACTTTTGAAATTGCTTCTAAGCCTTTTTTCTTAGGAAAGAATATACATAGAAGGGTAAAAATATACATATAGTGTGTGTATACATATATCTACCCTCCAATTTAAGCCCTTTTCAGATGCCTGAAGGCCATATCATCTACTAAAGACTTCCCTTTCAGCTCATGGCATGAGGATTTTTAAAAAGGTATTAGTCTGAGGGGTTGAGTGATTTGAGGATTAAGTAGGATTTTCTCTTCTGGTTTCAACACCTCTCCTACCAGGCTCAAGGTTGTGTCACTCTACAACATTCCCTAGAGTCTGTCTACCACAGCACAGAACCAGTGTTTGTTGCAGAAAAAGGGTAATGTGACTTACCCCAAAATTGAAGAAATCTCTCAATATGCTCATGGGACTATTTTTTTCTAGTAGTCATTGAAGGCTGATGCAACCCTTACATCCTCTGACCCTCCCACAGATCTTTTGATCAACAGATTCTCTTCTCGAAACTGAACTTGTATCTTAGACATTTATTCTTTTTTAAGCTCAAAAAGTTATTAAATTCTTTAGTGGCAGAAAAGTCCCCCAGCAGCTACTAAATAGTATGGTCTGGATACAAAGTCTTGTTGTTCACTGACAAAGATACAGCATGGGGACGAGATAGAACTTAGATCATTTTAGAGCATGACTGTGTAAAGATTTGTATGTTCTCAGTAGAAAGGAAAATTCACCCTAAAACTGGAGATAAATGCACTGACACCATTTATCTTCACTAAGAAATTGGCCTGAAAAAAGTCTTGTTTTTACTAAGGTGTTGCCTTGGCAAGAAATATTCTCAAACAACAATATAAACCCCCGCAACTCCTCAAATGCAATCAGGGCCTCTTTGCAGAAAAAACTGAAATCATCATCATGGCTTGGCTTCACCAACACAGATTTCAGAAGGGCTCTCCCCACACTTGCTGCAAGTGTGCTGATGGCTGAAAAGGCCAGTGTGGGACAGGCAGTGCAAAAGGCACAGCAGAAAGTCTCCTGTGAGGGGACAGCCAGGGCATGGTTTTTCCATGTAGTCTTTTCTCCTCAAGACTGATTCTATCTGTGTTCTCAAAGGAGGCAGCAGTGTTATGGATGCTGTGTCTCCATGTCTCCCAACTGGAGGCCAGAGTGGACAACTGATGGAAGTCAATATGGCCAAAGCTGAGGGATTGTTTCAGGGAGTCCTTGTATCTCCTTTTTGGGGCTCCTCTGTTGTGTCAGCCCATGGCAAGTTCACCACAGAGCACAGTCTTAGGGAGGTGGTGATCCTCCATCCTGGAGATGTGCCCTGCCCAGTGCAGCTACGTCCTCAGTAGCATGGCCTGGTGACCCCTGCCTGTTCAAGGACAGGAACATTGGTCACACAGTCAGTCCAGTGGATGTTCAGGATTGTACAGAGGCAGCACTGATGGAAGTGTTCAAGGAGTCGCAGGTGATGGCAGGAGATGACCCAGGATTCAGACCCATATAAAAGAGTAGACAATACAATCATCTTTGTACTTTTCTTCATGTGTTTATTGCTCCAGACTCTTTTATGAAGTCTTCCAAATGCTCTGTATGCCTTTGCTAATCTGTTGTGTATCTCTTTGTTGATCTTGGTGTCTGAGGAAAAAATGCATCCCAGATAGTGGAACTGCTGAACTGTCTTAAGCTCTGATTTGCCTATGGTGATGTTGGGATATCAGAAGTCTTCCTGTGGTACAAGCTGGTAGAGAACTTCTGTCTTCTTCAAGTTGACTTCCAGCCCAAAAAGATCTGCAGCTTCTGCAAAGCAGGATGTTATGCACTTCAGAATTGCTTCTGTGTGAGTAATGAGGGCGGCATTGTCAACAAAAAGAAACTCTGGGACCTGGTGATTTAGGGTCTTGGTGGGGGCTTTCAGTTGCCTTAGGATGAATAGGCTCCCATCAGTACCATATCAAATGTAAATGCCATTTTCTTCAACGAGGTCTGTCATGGCCCTCTTGGGCACCGTGCTGAAGAAGATTGTGAATTGAGTGGGTGCAAGAACGCAGCCTTGTTTCACACCATTGATTATTGGGAAGGATTCAGAGAGTGCATCACCATATCTGACTTGGCCCTGCTGATCCTCATGTAGCAGGATGATTATTTTGGGGACCTTAGAGGAACATCCTCATCGTTCCAAGATTTGCCAGGGGCCCTTTCTACTCACAGTATTGAAAGCTTTAGTGAGGTCAATGAATGTACTCTAGGTGGCCCTGCTCTGGCAGGGGGAGTTGGACTAGATGATCTTTCGAGGTGCCTTCCAACCTCTAGGATTCTATGATTCTATGATTCTATGATTCTATGAATGTCACATAAAGACCTTTGTTCTGTTCCCTACACTTCTCCTGCAGTTGTCTGAGAACAAATAACATGTCTTTGGTACTCCTATTGCCTCTGAAACAACACTGGCTTTCAGGTAGAACTTCCTCTGCTACAGCAGGTACTAATCTGTTCAATAGTATTCTTACAAGGATTTTTACAGCAATGGAGACCAGAGTTATACCTCGGTAGCTGGAGAAGTTTGACATTTCTCCTTTCTTCTTGTACAGGGTGATGATGACTGCATCATGGAGGTCTGGTGGTAGTACACCTTGTTCCCAACAGCTCACAAGGAGCTTGTGAAATTTAGCATGGAGTGCTTGGCCTCCATGCTTCCATACTTCAGATGGAACTCCATCAATCCCAGCTGCCTTGCCAGTTTTCAGTTGCTGTTTGGCCTTAAGAGTCTCTCCCAGAGTAGAGGCTATGTCTAATTGGGTTTTCACCAGAATTCAGAAAAATGCAGAAAAAAATGCAAAATATAATAAAATAGATGATACTGAATTAAACTACTGCTGCCACATGAATGAACAATCATACATACAAGCTCAGATAGAGCAGTCTGGGTCCTTTGAGATATCTCATATGTAATATTTTCTCTCCTGTTAACCAGATGCATGCTTACCTTAGTGCTTTCCTGTGTACAAGATTAACCATACAAGACTGATAAATATTAATGTTATTTTAAAGATTAATCTCTTCAACCTATAAAAGCCATGAACTTCAGAGCTAACAAAGGTCTGACAATCTGTCACTTACAGGCTTGCCCTTTGCCTCATTCCCAAAAGAAGAGCCCTGTCTTATATTTAGATATGGGATTTATCTGTCTTTCTTAAAGAACTGGGAGAATATTTCCATTATATAAATAGTATTCTCCCATACAAATATTGGTTATTCCTTGGTTCAGTGCCCAGAAAAATATCCCTTGAAGCTGCCTGATCTGCTTAACAGGTGATCTTTTAAGCACACTGCCCTCTTTCACCACATAGTAACCTTCAGTAAATCAGAATAATTTACAATGCAAGTTCTGCTCTGAGAAACCTGCTGCTGTAACAGAAAATTCCAGTGTGATGTGGCAAAATTCTGTTAACTGCAGTGCAACAATGTGAATCACCAAATTTGAAATGAATGAGCCTTGTAATGCCTCAGGCATAACATTTTAGTGGCTGAAGTATTTGACGTTACACGCATTTTGAGTATCTATAATCCCATAGTTAACCTGACAGCAGAGAACCTCTGCTCAATAACACTATCTACACAGAGGAAATTATTAAAATACACTGCACATATGCAGCAAGAAAAGACAGCTTCATAACTGGAACTCTGATACAAACCTGTAACACATATCTGATGAAATCAGTTTTTAGGTGACCCATTTATTCTCTATTTTCCTGCTAAGCTCTATTTTGCTCAACAGCTTTCATATTTAAATAACTCATCTCTTCAAGAAATAAGGAGGACTCCATGAGGTTGGGTTTTCTGTCAGACATGCAGATACTTGGGAGGAACAGGTACATCAAAGACACCAGGATTGGAACGGGCATAAATGAAAGCATCACAAAGCAGTTAAATTCTGTGAAGAGTGGAAATTATTTTGTCTAAGGGAAACCTAGGAAATTTCCATCAGTCCTGTAACACATACAAAGCTTAGCTCTTGCCTATTCCCCCAGAATCACTATTCCACTGATGTGAAGTTTCTATTTAATGATAAAACAGAATTGTGGCACCTCAGAAGATGCCCAAAGCACAGCTGGAATGGACATGGTGATCTTAAATGTCTCTTCCAACCATGACAATTCTGTGATTCTGTGTGAATATTTATACCTTTAGAGCAAGCATGGGATAATGAAACTCCATGCATGGTGTTTGGATTTGGAGTCTAATGCTCAAATTCCAGCTAAATTCAAGGAAATGTCTGGAGTACCTAAGGTGGCCCACTAGCTATGCTTAGAGCAGAGGATCAGTCACTATGAAAGGAGGATTCAGCCCATCCCTCTGTTAAGTGCAGATGGAGTCTAAAGTTACTGCTTGCCATGTGAGCATTTCAGGCTTTGTAGCTAATGGTGTTTTCATCTTCAGAAAAAGCTGGCTCTTAAAATTGAAGTCAGGAGATCAGGAATGCATTGTGGGCATCTCATGATGGTAACATCTAGAACTGGTGAGACAGCTTCCCTGAGGCTGCAGTTAGCTGAACAGGTAAAAGGGGAGAAGGAGCAATTGCCCTCCGAGTTGCATAATCTTCTTCTCCATTCTTATGAAGACATTTCTTTATCAAGTGGACTTGAAAGAGCTGAAGAAAAGTATATGGCAAGGAAAAGTGTGTTTAGATTTGGTTTAGCTCTCAGGATATGCTAAAAACACACCTCTGCCTAACGGTACATCAACAGGGACACCTCAACATAAGATTTTATTTCCCCAAATAAAATTAAATCTCCATGTTCTGCTTTTTCCTAAAACAATGTGTAGTACAATGTGGAGTACACCAAGACTTGAAATGAGGGCACTCTGGACTCAGGGGTGTCCCCACTGGTGTAACAAGGATTTACACCCAATTTCATTGTGCTTTGTCACTGACAGCTGGAAGACAGCACATATGCAAAAAAAATGTGAAAATGAAGTGGAAGATGACAAATATCAGATACAATGCAATTAATGCATAATTAATGAATAACAAACAACAAAGAAGACTTGTTGCACCTCCAGTAAAAACCAACAACTGCATGCTAGGAGCTGTGTCTTCTCATCTTTTCTATGAGCAGGGACTCAACTAGGTATGGTGTGGACTGGGTGAGGAATGAAAAGGAAGGACAACTAAAATTACATCCAAATAAACAAAAGAATCCTATTAAGAGAAATATATTAACAGAAACATTTCTCTTGAAGGAAAATATGGAAACATAAAGAAATACCAGTAGAAGATCATTAGGCTCTGATTCAAGGTTATTATTTTGTTATGGCTGAGCCTCCTGGTTTTACTCATGAAGGCAAGTGATGGTTACTCTTTCAGTTACACATATTTGTTGGGTTTTATGTGGTGATTCACTTGCACAGACAGATCTCAAGCTCTATAAACTGCTTCTGTGCTGAACAATACACCTGGAAGCCTTGGCTAAAGCCCTCCTCCAGTACTGAAGGCTCCATCGCATATCAGTTATTACTGTGTTGCCCCCCCACAAACTACTAATAGTGTAATATATAAGGACCAGTTTGTAACTGCTATTTAGTAGAACCATTATTTGAAATAAATAAAAAAATAAGTTAAAAAAATTAATTACATATTTAACCAGTATTGACAAATGCTCAGATGTCATATGTTTGAACTGAATGACTCATTTTGCAGCTGTTGGCAAATTGGGTGGTTCTATGTCTTCAGATGCCTGAAGAGCTTTCTCAAAGCTGTTTTGTAGTCAGGTCCCAGTACTAACCATGTAATTCCAATTATTAAATTAGATTAAATGTTTAACAAACAAGTGAATAAATGATAGAAGAAGGCCCAGACCTTCTGAAACCCTGGAAACTCTTTGTATACACAGTGGGTGTTTGATCAGGACCAGAATAATTAACATCACAACTCTCAAATCAGCATAGAAACACCACAGATGATGATGCACAGCAGGTGATATTTGTGTCAGCCCTCTTTGGTCACATTCTGACTCTTCTTAGCTCTACTATTTTTTATAGGTGAGTTTTATGAAGTGACATCTTTGGAAACTAATCAGCTTGGTGTATTTGCACCTTTAATTCCCTTTCCTCAAAAAACCCTGCACTGCACACACCAAAAATAGCACAGGTAGCCTACTAGCCATCCCAGCAATAAGGGGAGATCAGTGACTTCTGATGGATATTCCTGAACAGGGCACATCTCTGACTGAGGTGCCTACTGCTATCAGTGTAGATAACTGCTTTCCACCTGATGAATTTTCTGAAACTGCTCCTTGATATTCACAGACAGAGTAAGCTCAAATGCATTGATTTTAGATGCTGCATTTACTTACTGGCTCCAGTAAGTAAACTGGACTCCATAAATTATAGATATTACACTAAGAGACAAGGACTTACCAGAAAAAGCAGTCCCTACACACCTTACTCTACTACAGGAGAAATATTTCCCTCCTCCTCTCCACCACACACTGTTGGGGAGTTCAGTCAAAATACTCTCATCAAAGGACAGCCATGAGCAAATTCAAAGAGCTTGCAGAATTCAGACACCAGGCTCTAAAAGCCCACACTGACTTTGAGTGCTGAAACAATGTCATGGCTTGAGCTGTGGCCATGCTTTATGTTAAAAAATATTTTATTTTACTAATATCTACTAAACTGAATCAATCTATTAACACTGCCATCCTTCATCTTAAGCCAAGACGTTCACTCCAATTTGAGCATGAATACATTTTAACATTGATCATTTGAACATGTATAAATATCTACAGATGTTTCAATATCAATTTCTGCAAATAATTTGGAAAAAGAAAAATATAGAATTGCATTGTGGGGTTTTTTTCTAGCATAGAATCAGTTTTGATTAATGTGATACAGCTAGTGACTTACCTAAGAAGATAGCTAGATGGTGCTAAAATATACTTGCTGCAATATAGCTTTACTGCTGGTTACATGTTTTGAAATAGGATGCTTTATCTTAGCAGCTGCTTATAACTCTAATATTTATGTATCTTCTCATCATGCAACTTTCTGAAAAATTTCCTGGTGACTCTGGAAAACTTTTTTCTATTCCTATACCAAAAATGAAATCTTTGAAATGGAGAGAAATAAAGGGACTATAATAAAACAGAAGACTTCTTGAGTGAGTATGCTGGCCACAGGACTGCCCCTTCTTTCTGAAGTTTCCCCACCACTGACAATGGTGGTGAGCAAACCTCCATGTGTGATTCCTATCCGTGGAATTCACGAGAGGTTTTATCTGGAAATTCTTGGATGTTGGGTGTAAATTGTGCTGTTGCCTGCAGCCCTACCTATTTTCAGTGAGGGCTGGAGGTGTGAGAAGAGCAGCCTGCTGTTCCTAAGTAACCTGCTAAGGGTGCTGAGTCCCACTCAGTGGTCTCTGGTTGCACATCATTCTCTGACAACTGCAGACAGCTTGTCATTCTGAGCAAGGACTTTCTCACCTGGTTATACTATCAGTGTTTTCAATAACTAGCAAGCTGTTATTTGTCAGGTCAATGAGAAAATGCCCCAAACCCTGCAATACTACCTTGCCTGACCTCTTAATTCTTGAAAGAAATCTCTTTAGAAGGAATGCACTTATACTGAGCTGTTTTCTGTACCAATCTACCAAGGCAGGGCTGGAGCAGATTACTCCCAGACCAGCTAAGGAATATATATATATATATTGCTCTTATTCACACAGGCATTTTGACCAGTATTTACCCAACTTTGGGGGCAGACATGGTGCTTCTCCCCTTTTGTGTTTTCAGACTTCTACCTGCCTAAAGTCAAGATCAAGCACGATGGTGACTTTAGTGACCTGGACTGTTTGCTCAGTGCCAACACAGAAGCAGAGAGGAAGAAAAGCACACAGCACAACAAACTGCTGAGGAAGGATTAACTATTGCTCTCTCTTAATAAGACATCAAATTCCCTCTCTATTTATCTTGCTCTTCACTCACACTGCTATCTGTAAAGAGGAAAGACCTTAAAACCATCAGAGAAGGGAACACAATTTCTAAACCATCCACTAAAGTATTGCTTTGGCAATAGACAACAGCAGAAGCTTCAGGGGAAGATGCAAGTGTGGTATATGCATTATGAAACCTCTTGCATTAGCAAGAGCTTGTGGTATGTTTCAGACTTACTTTCTTGGTTTTGTGGCTGGTTTTGGTTTGATTTTTTTGGTGTGGTTTGGGTTTTGTTTTGGTTTGATTTTTTTGTATTTTTTTTTTTTGTGGGGGGGGATGTCATGGGGTTGTGTTATTTCATTAAGGTTTTTTCTCTCTTTTCTAAGTCCTTTTTTCACTTTCCTATAAAATTTTCTACACCTTCACAGCATCCTGATAAACTCTTCAGGTTTCTGGATGTTTTCCTACAGTCAAGTACAGACAGCTGCCTCCCAGGTTAACCTGTGCTCCATGCCAGGGATGTATGAACCAGATCCAACCTAGAGACCTTTCAAACATGCTCAATGACCTTGCTCTCTCAGCAGGGCTCATTCACATTGGTACAGCCTGGCTGCTGGACCAGCATGGCCTTGTGCCTGGGCAGGCTGCATGATGGACTGAGCAGAGTGTCTCAATTCAACCAAAACGACAGGTAAAATTTTTGATGCTTTGTCCTATGGAACAAACATTTTCTTTCATGGGTGCTAAGAAATGCCATTTCCAGGGCAGAAATCAAAGCTAACTAGCAGGAAAATTTTAAATGAGGGTATTCACTCAATTACCTGAATTTTGAACAGGAGAGACTAGAGGTACAGATGGTGATTTCTTCTTTCAGTTTCTGCAGAGATTTGGGCTCCAGGCTATGGATTTCAGAAGGCAATTTCCCAAGGTGATGAAATGCTATCCTTGTCAAAACAAGACTTTTTTTTTTCCACAGATGATTAGCTAGCAATTTGGCTAGCAGATGCTGAGTGGTAGCATCTCACAAATCTGCAAATCCTGCCTTCCCTCCAATCCACACCTGCTTTACTATCACCAAGACAAGTGCTGAACCTGAACATGATTAAATTTAAATGCTTCCCTCAGGTGCTTGTGAGGAGGGAAAAAAAAAAAAAAAAAAAAAAGAAAACCAGCACACTTTTGGAGAAGTAATACTCTGGCTCAGAAAGAGGCAAATTTATCTGCAGAAAAACAGTATCTTGGCTTTTTAAAAGTTCATTTGCTCCTACTGTTTATACCCTACCTGAAGCCACATCACCCTGTGTTTCTGCCATCCCAGTCGGTGAGTTTTTAAAAGATTATTATATTGGATGGAATAAAAGCAGTAATTCTTGTATTTTTTATAAGCTTGCCTGTAACATGAAAGGAAGGACACAAGCCCTACTGCACTTTAGAAAATAAACAGTAAATGGGACTCCCATTTCTTAACCTTTACATTACTATCAAGTTGTTTTGGTATTGAAGACTTATTTTAGAAATAATAGAATTCATATTTTTCCACAGTTACTAATGTTTTATACTGAATTCTGAATTGCAATTGGACTAAAAAATGCCAGTTGTTTAATAGCATACATAAACTTATCAGCATATTCCTTATACCTCTTTCAGAGAAGCATACGGACTTAGAAGCCATGTCTTAGCTCCCATATCCTAGTAGTGTACATAGCAAAAGTATTTACATGTTGCTGATGTGGTGCCATTGATCACTAAAGTAGCTTCAACTTATTCTGTATTTATTATAAGCAACGAATATGTAGGTACCCTGTTTCACTCAAGATCCATTCTATTTATCTGGAAAGTTTATGTCTATGAAATGGTTGGGAAAACTGACAGAAGACTGAGTTAAAGAGCTCAAAAATACAGCTCCCCCCTTAAGCAAATATAACAAGTTTCTTCTCTGCTCTCTGGATTTCATTACAGAGATATCAGTGGAGTTACAGTGGTATTAGGTTGGAGTAATCAAGTGGTGAATTAGGCCCTGTACATTTCATTACAACAGCACAAAGCAGATGAAGTGTCCACATGGTTCCCTGATAACATGGTCACTGGAAGAGAAAATACATTCATCCTAGTAGTTTAAAAATATCTAACTAATGAAAGCAGTGCCATATTTTTTTCTCATCAGTGGCATCCACATAAACATCATATTTGAGAAATAAAGTTTGTAAAATTGCCATCACAGTGAGCTCACTCTGATGTGTGATTTAAGTCACGGTATTTTCAGAGGACACTTTACTGCTTTAGCTTAGCGCACACCATGAAAACATGGTTTAAATGGAATAATTTGCTCAGTTTTTATCTCAGCTCAGTGTCGGACTCATAGTTATGTGCAAATTCATTTGCACCTTCAAATTTATTCTCATGTGATAATGAATTCTTCTCCTGCTTAGTCAGGAATAACAAACTTTTAGGACCAAAAAAATGGTGAAAAATGCTGCTTGTCAAATCTCAGGCCATGTAATCAATGCTTGTCCTTTCTGCTGACTTCTTTTTTGGTCCCGTGGATTACACCACTTGTCCTCTCATTGTGTAGCCATGCCAGAGCTGACATTCTGGTCATTTCCTGACTTTACAGTCTTTGTCATTAGTTTGTCCTTTAGAATTCAAGGGGTTTTTTTCCTATCCGCTCCTGTATTTTGCAATTTTGGTTGCATTTTGCATTTTCACAATTTCCATAGTATTTTTATGCCATGGTCTCACTAAGTTACTTGCAAGTGCCTGGCTGAAAGTAAATATGTGACCTCCATGAGGCAAATGGCTGCATTTTCTTTATCTGAAATTTCTGCAAATTGCATGAAGCCTCTTTCTGACTTCAGGCACAAGAGAAGGTCACGCAAAACACTGATTGCTAAAAACAAGAACGTGACTATGTAAGAATCATTTGACAGGAGAGTGGCAGATAAGTATAAACTTTTTGTAACAGAGGAATGATTAAAATTGTTATAGCATTTTTAGTGTATATAAATTTCTATCTAATATTTGTAAGACACCCAGTAAACAAATTGTCTGAAAGAAATTAATAAAAAAGTAACAGAGGTGCTTGGATATTTTTCATCAGTGAAAAATGCAGCTACTACTTTTTATGGAAAAAATGGATGTGAAAATAGTATTCTCTCTTAACAAAGAACCTAAAGTTCTTTTTAATAAACTGGATGAAATAATTTTAACCTGCAAATAACTGTATTATTTAAATAGATATCTACCAGTATTATGGTCTACCAATCTGAAGTTCAATATAAGGTAATCAGTAGAGTAAAGATAATGTGGTTTTTGGTTTTTGTTTTTTGTTGTGTTTTTTTTTTTAATCTAATGTCTAAAATAGCTGAAGAGTGGGTAGGGAAGAACAGATATCTTTGCTGTCTTATCAAAGCACAACTAGGTCTGTATTTTCCTGTTAACCTGTTTTTTCTCTTTCTACAGAAGCTCCAAAAATGAAGTAAAAAAAAGCCTGAGAAGAAAAGCCAAAGAATGTTCACCTGGAAACCTTCACCTAGGCTTTTCTACCATCTATAACAATTATATATTGCACATACTTTTTCACAATGCCATACTGAGACATAAGAAATTTTTAAAACCTTTACGGAGTACTTAAGGGAGCTTTGCAAACTCATTATAGACAGACTTAGGCTCTTTCTGCCATTGTCCCAAGCCAGCTGGGTGGCAGCCAGATCTGGAAAACCCACCTGTAACAGTGTGATGCTGTGCTTGAGCTAATAAAACTTCTCTCTCAGAAAGATAAATTGGCCCAAATACACTTCTCTACTAAGACATCTGTACAACATCTACATAACTGGACCGGATCTATCTGCAGGGAAAAACCCCTTGGGTTGGCATGGGTTAAAACATTACTAATTATGGATTCCCCTTTCTTAAACCTCTGGTTCCTGGTGAGAGAAGCCTGAAACCAGACAGTTTTTACTGTGGAGACCACAGTATCTATACCCACCAGAAATTTAACACATTCACCATAGGGAAAACTTTCTGAATATTTCCCTCTACCGTAAGCCATTGGCAGTGCTCACACCATCACCAAGCCTGGGTACACAGCACACTGGTCTAGGAAGCACACAGAGAAACATGATATATACTGTGCCTCTCCTTGGAGATCCCATCTGGTAAAAAGTATTATAGCTGTCAGCGCCCAGTAGACACATAAAGCCTTCTTCATCCCTTCTCCAATATTTCTTAAAGATTCTTTATATTTATAAGCTCTTGGTTCAAGGTTATTTTTAATTGCCGTGCAATTAGCACAGTAGCTTTTGGTTATCTTGAAACACAAAAGGAGATCACTCTGTAGGCAAACCTCAGAGTCACTGTGCAAAAACATACCTAAGCAGCTTGAAAGAATGAAGAAAGGAAGCTGTCCTAGTTGTCCTACAGTCAACACCATCCATGACTTTTCCTGTTGCCATACTATTGCAGCACTCCATGGAGCATCCAGAATCGTTTTTTCTCTTTCCTTCTCAGCCTAATCCTTTTCCTGCTGTCCTTTACCAGACAGACTTCCCCCTGCTGCAGATTGTAAGGAGCAATATTCAATGAGTTTCACAGGAATCAAGGGGAAAGGAGGAGGTGATTGAGGTCTGTCATGTCCAGAGGCCAGAGCTGCAAAACTTTCTACCAAGAAAACAGAGGTACAGGAGAGGATCTGCCTAATCCTCCTTTACACATTTGGTAATCTTTGAACAATAGAAGACTAAAGCACTGTTGACAGCTCTGCAACATGCTCTTTTCTTAGCATTGTGTTTCAGCAAACCAGTTATTTACAGTGTTTGTACAGACAGAATAGTATTTTTTTTCCCCTGATAATAAATACTCAAAATAACACTCATCAATCTGGCTAAGTCTGCTCATCCTGCTTTCAGCTGCACAATGACCTTTTCATGCTGACTGAGTAATGTGTCCCTTACACGGTTTGCAACAGATATGGATTGCTTACCTTCTCTTTCTGCTTGATGACATACTGATTAATAGCACCATGAGAACTAGCTCCCTGTGATCAATTAATCATCTGTCATAATTGTTCAGTGGCTAAATAATTATTAATTTTGGGTGCTTGTGATAGTGAAGGTTGACAGTGTTAGAAAGGAGAACATGTTCTCTCTGCTTCACTGGGGACCTGGGTGTAAAAATCTCATAGAAGAAGATACATGTCAAGGCATTTCATCCTTCTGTAATTTGGATCCTAATAACTCATTTCAGGTAATATATCAAAGTATTCATTAGTTGTCAGTTGCCAAGGGAAACTGATAATGGGAAAACAACGCCTTTCCTGGGAACACTGATGGTTTGAAGGCTGTCCCAGCCAACCCCAGCTCTGCTGCACTAATTCAATACTAGGATTCATGAGTAAAATTATTTACCTTCACTGACTGTTCAATGATCTATGTGCAAAGAATTAAGATATATTTTCTCCTGCTAGTTATCAGTGAACACAGATCAGCATTTGAAAACCACAAACTCATCAGAGGTAAACTGAATTAGGTCTTGACATAACCCTTAACTCCAACACTAAATTCTTCTTGGCCTATAGGCAGTCTCACCTCAGAATGTGGCAGCGTTCAATGTTTGCCTTTTTTCCATCTAGATCTGAAATTTGACCTGTCAGTGGGTAGGATCTCAAGGAGTTCATTAAAAAAGGAGAACTCTGGTTCAGCATCAGAGCAGAAGACAACAGCCAGAGGATCAATTAATGCAGAGCATGCCTTAGGAAAACTGACCTCACCAAGTGTGGGCCAGAGATTCTTTCTTTATATTTATCTCAAGATAGCTGACATTTCTACTACCACACATTACTACAGAATAGATTTCTCTGCAAAATATGAAACTGGAGTAAAAATTTTATCCTAAATTACTGCATATTGAGCAGTCTCCAGATTCATTCAGATTCAGCCCAGTCTCTGGATTTAATTGTATTAAATTCCTTCTTTTTTTTCTCACTTCCTCTCTTCCTTTTCTCACAATTGCTTTCATCTATAAATTTACAGGCAGATGTTAGTATGTTAAGCTGAAACTTAATGTAAATTAATTATTAAATTATGCTGCAATTGCTGAGAGTGGGTAAGTTGCAACAAAACTTACAGAAAGAAGAAAAAAAAGAAAAAAAAAAAACAACTTCTATGAGCAGTTTTTACAAAGCCTTAAAATTAATGAATTATAAGTTCTGCCACCCCTCTTTATATCCAGATTTTTTTCATCTTTATTAAAACTAAGTGATCCTGCTCTGGCAGGAAGGTTGGTCTGAATGATCTCTCAAAGTCCCTTCAACCCCTAACATTCTGTGATACTGTGAAAAGGCAAAGCCAGCTTCAAATCCTGAGGATTTTAGGGGGTTGGGACCTTGCAAAATGCTCTCTCTTAGACTTGTAAACTATTTGTAAGCAATATTTGCAATTTTCCAGTTGTGATCTTACCTTTGACCTGTGTAACTCAGAGGTAGTACCAGGAAGGGGGGGAGATACTCAAAAGCATTAGAAGATTAATCTCATTTACTCCTATAGGTACAGAGGCTTTTTAAACATCAGTTACTAGAAAAGCATGAAAAGTTCAACTGTACCCTGGAAATGATCCCTTTTTATCACTTTTTTCAGAATTAAATTTATGTATTGGATGAGTTAAGTCCTCTTTGCTAGAATGCCATTCTCTCACAACGTTTTGGATAATAGCTAACTGCTCAGAAGCAGGAAGAAGTGTGCTAAAATACATGGAGCATCTTTAAATATGTCACTAAAGCAGCTTCAATGTAGGTCCTTTTTCCTCTGTTAATTATGATTGAGTGAATAATATCATAATGCCAGATAAATTTTACCTCTTTAAACTGTTTTCGAATGGCTATTAATAACTTATTATTGGAGTTGATGCTGTCAGTAAATGATAATGATCTTTTTCAGGAAAAATTTCTTCAGAAATTTTTTATTTTTCCAGGAAAGTAAGGGCATCCTTTACTACAAGTTTCACATCACTCTTTCTTAGCAAACCGGTGTTCTCAGACAAGGTGCTGTGTGGTATTCTGAGGTGGTGAAGTATGGGAGTAACAAGATCCACTTAATACAAAATCAGTACTTTGATATGAATTTGTTTCATGGTATTTGCCATAGTGGACCATCAAATCCCACAGAAGTTATTTTTATTTATTTGCTTACAATAAGTTAATTTAAGTGCTCCCATAGCCTAGTCTTCATAGACAGCTGGATTGCCATTTCAAGATAGAATTGTGCTATATTTCGTGTGCCAGAGAGATAAAATCCATTTAGATTTTCTCAGACCCTTGATCCAGTGAATTATTTATTCATTTTTTTGATTATTCATTATCATTAAGGATCTTTTCAGGCTTACTTTTTCTGGATAATTTACTCATCTGTATGAATGCAGATATTTCAACATTATATTAGTATCTGACGGTTGCAACTATTATTCTATGTATTTGACAGATAATCCCAAAACCTTCTTTTCATGTGAATTGTTGCAACAGAGAAATATCAAATACTTCTCATTTCTCAAGGTCAGAACTCAAATTGCATTATGTCTGCAGGGTAAGGTTTAGACAGAGGGGTAATATCTGTTAGTAGATCAGTAGATATGTATGGAAGAAACAGACTAGGCCTTGGACACATGAATCTTTTTTCAGAGGACTCTGACTGTCACAATATTATGTTCCACTTTTAAAATTTCAACATTATTTTGTAACATGTATTATGCAGATATGTATATTAAGTTTTCAGTACAGGCAGGGTAGAATTCTCAGAGTTAATTCTCTCAGGAAAACTTGTACCCATTGTTATTTACAGAGCTTGAGCTTTCTGCAGGTCTTCTTGCCAATAAAAACATTTTCGCCAGAAAGCTAACATAATGACAATAAACAAGGCTGGAAAACACATTAACAAAACAGCTCAAACTTCTATTTACCCTGCATTAATAAATGCCCAGGTGGTTTGAATCCCTTTTGCATTGCCAAATCAGTGTAGCAAATGACAGAGGACAAGGGAGAAAAATGAAAGACATTTCTACTGGAGTAAAAGAGTACATAAAGCTTAATTATCTCCCAACAAGAATAAGTGAACATGACTAGACAGCTATATTCTGTATTCTTACAGGTCTGCAGCACTACCAGGACTAGTTCCATATTTCACTCTTTCTTGAGTCACATTTTAAGACTTTGTGGAAGTGTGGTGTAGAAAGTACTCCTACTTAGGACCTTCATGAATAAAGAGACAACTTCAACACAAAAACAGTCTTGGTCATCCCTTTGGAACTTAGGTGGGTTGTGGCCACCTATGTTCAAATCTGCAATCCCAGATACTTTGAATAGGTGTCACTTAATCCAGCCACAGCATCACCTGCTCTTTAAGCACATGCAAAAATGCCATGCTTTTTACAGGACTGAATTTGACACTCTATTTGCATAAGTTTTGTGATAGACCATAACAGTGAATTATAAAGGAAAAAAAAAAAAAAAAAGAAGATGCACAAAATGTTGTAGTATCAAGGCTCACAGCAGCAAACAAGTATAAAAACACTATTTCATAGCTTAAAATAAGAGGGGTTCCTTGTTTTTTTAAAAAAATCCTACATTCATATATCTCCATTTATCATAAATACAAGTGTTCTGATTTTGCTCAAACAATTTAAAGTAAAACAGGGATTTCTAGATGACTATGTGTTAATGCCACCATTCTAATGGTCTCCATAATACTAGTTTCATTTTCTCATAACAATATCAATATTTGTACTGATACTGATATACTGTTATACTTCTTGTGATCCAGACTATCTGAAGGAAAATTACACAATAAAAACCTTGCAACTTTGCCATTAAAAGCAGTGTATAATAATAGGTGGGCTATATTATCACCTATAATTAATTCAGTTTGATTATCGCCACCTCAAGTCAGTGGCAATTGTAATATTTCAGAAATAATGAATGATCTGATGACAAAATAAAAAAATAAAGCAGGATCCAACTGAGTTGCTCACTAGAGGCTGACAGGCTGCCTGAATCTGTCAGATTTAAACTTCTTAAGAATAAAGAGCATTCCTAGATAGCTTCATCTCAAAAGGGATGGAAAGTATTGCAACATCTCTGAGACCAATGAAATCCAAATTTCAAAATGAATCCATGCATCACAAAGGTGCATCTGGAGCTTTATTATACCTGACCTTGCTGGTGCAGTCTATTGAATGATTCAGTCTAAATAGTTGTTTAGTTTGGATAAGAGCTGGTTAGCTGCAAATCAGTCTAGATAATCATATATAAGTATAGATATTGATATGGATATAGAGATAAACAGGTAGGTAGGTAGACAGATAAGATAGATTAGATAGACAGACAATCAGTATTTGGGGAAGAGGCAGTAGGACAGCATCTGAAGTTCAACTTATTCTCAGTCTGAACTGAAAGCCTGTGACTACCACAAAAAGGGCTAACCTCAAGGCCATGGGATCTCAATGGAATTTTTCTTGTCACCTTTTTTATGGATTTAAGCAGACTCTAAGCTTGACTTCTTATCTATTAGTAGTTGATTTATCTAAAAATATGTTTAACCACAGTAAAAAAGCTATTAAAGGAACAGTGACTTTTGCATCACACTTTTGATATCACAAGTCCAAAGATGTAACCCTGCAGATAATGTGATCATCCTTGGATGAGAGTGCTATTAAGTGTGGCTATTTTAAGTTTGCTAGGGTACTGAAAGTAAAAGGTGTTTTCCATCATCCTTGATAATTGTGTATTTTTTGGGGTTGAGATGATTCATTAAGTCAGTTAATACCCAAACAATAACTGAGCTAAAAATTTGTCTCTTTGTTAAGCTAAGATTGTTCATCTTGGGACTAAAATTATTAAATATATTATTTAGTTTCAATGACAAAATTAGTTTTCTTGTAAGTATTTATTAATGAAAACATTGACTGTCTGTTCCTCAAAACAAGTCAACTAGGAGAATTGGGTTGCCATACAAATGTACAAAAGGAGACTTCTGAGCAAAGATCTTTGCAGACTGAATATGACCATCCTGCTTTGTAAGAATATATCCATGAGTGGTGTCAATGCAAGATATTCTCCACCATGTTTATACCCGCATTACCTGATGGGGTGGGTAAAAAAATACCCATTTTATTTAGGGTAGCAGGAGCTGAGTCTCCAAAGTTTTTTTTTTCCTTGTTGTTTAGTAACATTCTGCAGCAAAATCTCAGTCCAAGACCTTGACATGACCCATGATGAACAAAGAGGAGCATGTAATGTTTGGACTACCCTCAAGGCTGAGCTGCATGGTTTTTAATCAAGTCAACGCAGACTTATCATTGCTTTAATGTCTTTTCTATTTTGTGCTTATTGCCATAGTAGTGGCTCAGTTTGATAATGTAATTTCAGAGCATTATCATGTAAGTAGCTTTCATATCAAATTAGCAAACTATGTAACAACAGGATAAGAAAACTAATGCATGCTAGATGTTGCTTACAATCAGCTGCTCCATCTTCTACAAAATGACATCTGTGACCTTTCTCTTTACTTTTCAGTACAAATCAGCCAGTATAAAAATCTCTGCTCTGCTGTTAAAAACAGAAGATAGATCATCCCACCTATTACATGTTGTTGTTCAGACCAACGTGCATGTTGACCTTATAGAAAAAAGAAAAAAAAAAAGTTACACTAGACACTTGTCTTGTATTTATCTTTTCTTTGAAATATGCACAGAATTTGGCAGGAAAATATATTTCTGTGCTCATGCTATCTGTGCTAGATTGACACTGTGGGTCCATAGTGATTAATACTGGATCTGTGCACTGATGCAGCACACAGAAGCACTACTTGCTCCAGATCTTACCCACGCACCTGACTGCCTTTGTCAGAATAGCACCCAATACTGGATTTATGTCACCTTAGTGTTGCCTGAAAGACAACAGGGGGTACGTGATCCAGGAAGAAGACACATGGCAGAAGTTATCCTGCAGATATTTCTTAAGAGGCAGACTTGGTTTACTCCAGAGCTGCACTGGATATTCCACACAGGGCTGCTTTTAAGTGTGCACTTGTGCCAGATTTTCTGTACTGTTCAGCAAGCAAGTGAAGCACTCACCTGTCCTGAACTGACCTTTAAGGATGCTTTCACTAACCTGACCTATGAGTTAGATCAACTGCAATCTCTTAAAGTTCTTCACAAAATTCATCTGTGGCAAGGACAAGAAAAAAACTAGCAATGATGCTCAGGGTCCCCAAGTATATTCCTCTCTGTCTAGAGACATAAAATTCAGTGTACTCTGAACAGGCATGCTTTGAGTTAAAGCCAGAATGACTTAACCCATTCAGGGAAGAGTCAAATCTCATTCTCTCAAAAAAATCATTTTGCAAGATAGGTGAGTTATATCAAAATGTATTAAGCTATCAAATTTGTCTCTGAGTACATACACATTGATTTTAAGAATGCCATGCCACTTTATTTAATCAGTTAATACATGATTTTATAACCTGTGGAAACAAAGGGCCAAGGAATGAACACAACAGCTGCACTGAAGAAAAAACAACTTTGCAGAAGCACTGGTGACACACCTCAGGGATCTGAGACAAACAGAGAACACAGAAACAAGCGGGGCACTCACAGGAAAGAAGGAACTTGAAGAGATTTATGTGATATTTATGGCTTTGTTTTCTGTAGAAATATGTCAGCACTATATCTGGCAAGATAATATGGGAGTTCAGGAAAAGAGGCTATACATAATTGGCTACTAACTCCAGGTACTAACATATAAGTAGTCTGGTGCTCAATGAAGTTTGATTCTGTCTTCACCATCATATGCATTCGCTGAATCTTCATCCGTCACAATAACTGTACCTCCACATTTCTTTATCCTCTGTATCTTTCAGCCAAACATTTTGTAATTATGAAAATCTTTCACCTACAGGTGTGAAACTTTTTCACCTTTTACACCACTTTAGGTGCTGACAATATTACATTATTAGCTATTTTTAATAATGGTTTTATTAATTATTGAATTGATCATCAATATATGATCAGTATTCACAGAATACTTTTGGCCACCAGATATATTTCAAGAATTTGTCTATATGCTTCATTTCTGACTCAGTGCAATGCCTGTCAGGTATGGTGTTTAGTTTGCCTAAAGTTATTAACAAGCTGTTGGCAACTGTGATTTGTCACAGCTCCAGTAGTTTGCATAGTTTTTTGCACAAAATATACATGACATTAATTGAGTTTGTGATATATGTTTACAAGTGCAAAATAATGGTATGTTATAGAGGAAATGCAGTTTTGTTGGTAATTGTCACACAGTATACAGTAATGCCTTGGTTTCTCTAAAGTTTGTGTCAAAAATATCACTTCCCTTCCCAATGTCAGGACTTCTGTCAAGCCATTCTGTGTGTCTGTAATATAGTAATTATTGAGTGATCTTATTGCAGTGCTGCTCCCTAATATATCACAGAATTGTAGAATGGTTAGAGTTGAAAAGGACCTTAAAGACCATCTAGGTCCAACCCCTCTGCATGGGCAGGAACACCTCCCACTAGATCAGGTCCCAAGGCCCCATCCAACCTGGCCTTGAACACTTCCAGGGATGGAGCATCCGTTACTTCCCTGGGCAACCTCTTCCAGTGTCTTACCATCCTCAGAGTAAATAAATTCTTCCTAATATCTAAATCTACCCTCTTTCAGCCTAAAACCATTACACATTGGGTCACATTGTATAAAAAATGGAAAAAAAAGCAGTAGCTCTCAAATATAGATGCAAGCCATATAACAAGTATAACAAGAAAAGTAATAATAACTATCTGGTAAGTATCAGAACAAGTAAAAAGAAGGAATCATACTTTTGTAAGTGGTTGTTCATTCACAAATCACAGAAATATGTACTTCACCCTCCAGCACCTGCTTTTCTCTTTCTTCAGCTTTGAAAGCTTGTGCCTGGTGCAGCTGTACAGCTGTGGCTGCACATTGTGTTTCAGGTTCATTTTCCAAACCAATCAAGCAGAGACAGCAACGCTGCACTGGTTTGCTGTGACTGTGCAAGCCTAGAAAATACTAACCTGAGATCAAGAAACCTGGGATGGATGTTTTCTGTCTCTGACTGTTCCTTAAGGACCCAGTTCAAAGGCAGAGGAGTATTGTAGTCCCCTTTTACAGACAGAAGAAAAATCAGAAAAGATATTTCTAAGTTATTCCACTGCCAAAGTACCTCTGGGTGGGAATTTGCATATGGATAACCATAAAAAAGGATTGTACACAGCCCACTGAAACATGAGAAAACTGTGACAAAGGCACGCTAAAATTCAGTGCCTTAACCACAGGATCATCTTTCCTCTCTGAGAAGTACCATTTTTAAAATGTAGGCACAAACACTAAACCTCCAGCACCAATCTCCACACTGGGGAGAGCTGTGCCCATTAAAGCTCCTGAATGCTACAGAAAGCACATGTTTAATCCTTGGAGGGCAGGGTTTCTCCACACAGGTGTTATGTATGTTTGTATCTCAAAGATGGGGAATGAAGGAATTAATTTTGGGGGGAGGGGTAAAAGGGAAAAGGATTGAATGTTTGGGATGTTACATTTCTTGCCTTGATCTCCAAATCCCTAGCTACATCCAAAAAGAAATGAACTATAACAAAAGTATTACTGTGATGCTGTTGAGAGAGACTGAATTTTTGGAGATATAACCTGCCTTTCTTGTTTGTTTAACTCTGTATTCACTGAACTAAAGACAGCCAAACTACAGATCAGAAACGTTGTTGGATACTTGGAATGTTGTAGAGACATTTCTTTGCATTTCCTCCTTGGAGAACCTGGCAGACAAAGAATGGTATTATGAAATCATAAACTGATTTAAGCAGCTTCTAAAACTAGTCAATAGTCTCATGCTTCTTCCCTGTTGTACAGGGAGAGTGTCTGTAATTTAACAGATGAAATTTAACAGATTAAATTTGAACCTCAGAGACTGCAAGCTTCAGCTTGCTAAGTGAATCTGCCTCTTGGCAGTGACATGAGTTTGTACAGGAGACTGGAACCCCTCTGAAACTGACTGATCTGCCTCATCTTTGCCACATGGAAAGCAAAGCTGTTATCTAAATCTCAACAGGTGTACGAGGCAATAGGAAATCTAAATTGTTAACAGAACTGGGTTTGGTCAGAGATTTTCCTTAGCACATGTTTCCTCTCCTGTATTTGAATATATGACAGGTGCATTTAATAAGTGGGGAGGAAAAAGGAAAGAGATACTGCTAAAATAACATATTTTTGGTTTGAAGTTTCTTGGGGTTTTTATGCATTTACTTTTTAGGGGCCTGAAAGACAAACAGGACTTCAGAGCTTCCTTAGGGTGATGCTGCTTCAGTTCATTCCTCTCAGGTTTGTTTGCTTGTTTGGTTCCACAGTAGTCAACTTTTCACTTAGAATCCCTAACTTTTCCACTCAGCTTTTACCCTGCCCAGTTCTTGCTCCAGATTTTCTAAGGATCTTTTGCTTCCCAAAATTCTCTCTTGGTTTTTATGTTCACACATCACAGCAGAAGAGAGGCTTTACTTGTAGCCCACTTCAGCAGTTCCAATTACTCAACGTACACAACAGGAGAGATTCTCATTTACCCAACAGCACGAAGCTTCAGCAGATTTTATGTATCCCTAGTACAGCACTTTTCTCCAAGGCCGTGCTAAATACCCACATTTCTTTGCTGGTCCAGGGCAAGTTTTGACATGTTTTAGCTGACCTAAAGTCTACAGCTTCTCAATGCTTCTTTCAGTAATAATAACAAATAACTTTAGGGGATCAACTGAAAATATAACCCAGTTGTTGTTTTCTTTCCAGAATTACCAGAGAGAATTGGACCTTCTGTTATAAAAAAAAAAGGAAAGAAAGGAAGAAGGTTATCTCCTTTTGTCTCCTCTAATGTTCCACAAAGCCATTTGTCAGTTTCTTACCCCATATACCCATGTTTTTGCAAAAATACACATAACTCCACAGACTAAAAAAAAAAAAAAAATGAACAAAGAAAGTTACACCAGAGTACAAGACTAATGGATGTTGTTCACCAGGAAAGAAATTAGCTGTGTGCAAGACTGATCTTGTGACCATGTAGGATCTTACTGAGCATGTTGACTTTGACTCTAGGAAAAAGAAGTTATTTCACAGAGACTGAGAGCTAGAATTGTGAATGGAATGTCCATCATTGTATGTGACCGTAATGACAAATTAGTCTGTACCTCTGCACATCACTTGGAGCAGAACTTCACTAAGGAAGACCTGTATCAAAAATACAACCTCATGCTGAGTTACTGCATGGTCAGTCCATCACAATGTAATGCACTCTGCTCCAGGGGATTAGCTATGCTTGCAGATAAAATAAAGATCTTGTTCCCAAACTTATTTTGTTTTTCTACAGCTCCCAGGTATGGTATCTTGCTGAGCTTCTCTTCCAGTTCAAAGATCCTTTTTTCTACCAAAGAACTTCTAATGCAGGAGATGGCCTATACTTTCTTTTTGAAAAGGGGGCCTACAAGAAAGCTGGAGTAGGGCTTGTTATATAAGTGTGTAGCGAGAGGATAAAGGGAAATGGTTTCAGACTTGAAAAGGGGAGATTTAAGGTAGACATTAGGAAGAAATTCTTGTGGCTGCCCCCTCCCTGGAAGAGTTCAAGAGGCCAGTTTGAGATGAGGTCTTGAGAAACCTGGTCTGGTTAAAGGTGTCCCTGCCCATGAAGAGGTGTTGGAACTAGGTGATCTTTAAGGTCCCTCCAAACCCTAGCCATTCTATGATTCTATGAGAAAATTCATAGTCTGAGTTACTTCAGTCTTTCAGTCCCCTACAGAAATGTTCTAGTGAGATGTTCCTGATGTTCAGTCCATCACTTTCCTTTTTGAACCCCTTCTCTCCCAGGGTCTTCCACCCCAAAATTATTCTAGACAAAGTCAGATAGCTTCAGAGCACAAAAGAGAACCATAGGGACAATAATTTACCACAACCACTCTTATGTACTCTCTTTCTACATGCTTGTTATGTTCTCATCTTGGTTCTCTTGTCTTTCAACAACTGAAACTTGACAGATGGAAAAGAGCATATTAAAGGGAAACCCCACAAGCTCCTCATATTTTTATTTCAAAATTAGAATTTCATTAAAAAGTTGGCATATGAAAATATACAGCACATCCAGGCTGTATCCAGGGTTTAATTGCTTGTTGGGTTTTTTTAAGCTGCCTGACATATTTGGAAAATACTGAAGAGAAGTTTCCCTCTCAAGGTGCTTTGGGGACTTTGTTGGAAGGCAATAAAATCAATTGTTTATAAAGCCACATCACTTCATTCCAGGCATGGGCTGAAGCATGCATTTATTTAACAATAGCTCTGCTTCTATGAAATGTAGGTTAACAAAATAAAATTAAGAAAGAAAATATTCTGAACCCATACAGCAAATTCTATGCACTGCTTCCAGAAAACTTTACAGTAGTGGATAAAATGCCTGCAGGACAATGAAGCACAGAGATGGTTGGTGAATAGCATAATTCCCATAGATAAAAGATCTAAGCTGAGATGCACCTAAGTTATGAGTCCCTCTAGCCATATTTACATAGCTTTGTCACAGAATCTACTAAACCTTATGAGGATCAGAGCTAGTTTAATTCCTTTCAAATACAGTTTGTAGAATAATGTGTTTGGATAAAGACATTTTAGCCATGTCTATGAATGTACAATGGTCTGAAACTGAAAGCAAATGATTATCAACATACATGAGAGAACAGGTGTGTGACCACAACAACACAAGTTAAACGCAAATATTTATTTTCTCAAGAAATCATGGAAGTTGGTTTATAGATAAATGTTCTGCTTTGGCTGGCAATGTAAAAATAATGAGATATTATATCAAGAAAAAAGAAAGAACAAAAAAGCTCTGGTGGGAAAAATTACCTTGAGTGAGCTAATTTGACTCCTAATACTTTGATTTGAGGTTTAGCAACTTAACTTTTTAAAGCTCAAGAGCTTTCAGCATGTTCAGCTGAAAGCTCAAAGGATACAGTGGACTCCATCACCAGACTAAAATACAGAACTATATTTAGTTAGTTCCTAAGAAATAAGGGATGAAAATATTCTCTGCATTCACTGATTTCAAATAATTTGTACTTAGTGTCACTAAATTTTTAAGCATTGGTGTAAAAGGACAATGTTGGCACAAGATGCTTTCCTACTATTTGCCCTAATTTATGCCCAATTCTTCTCAGAATTCACCCCTCAAAATGAGGAAGAAAGACTTTCCTGCACTAGGATGATTTAAGGAAATATGCAACGCTGAATTAATTATTTATTTTATATTTGTTGCAAGCTGAGTATAGAGTATTCTAACTAGAAGCAGTGACCCCCCAAAATGCAGGCAATCTTGGAGATTTAGCTGCTGCAGGAAAATAACAGTACCGTGTTCTTAAATAGAAAACTAGGTACATACAAGGCAAGTTAAAAATGCAAAAATCAGATATTTACAGGCACATGTGTCCTGGAATTGCTGGACATGGCTTTCTACCCCCTCTTTCTGGTAATCTGATGATGTGAGTAGGTGACGCAAAATGGAATTATGAAAGGAAAGAATATCCCAATGGTGTTCTGTAGAATTATATAGAGAGCTGAGAAACCTCAGCATCTCCCATTTTGAACTCTGTGAGATGCACCATTAATGAAGTAAAAAAGTAAATGCTAAAATAAGCCAAAATATAAGTAGAAAAAATGACAGAAGAGATCATCAATACTCCCAGGGTTAATATGGGAGTCATCCAAGGGTTATCAGTTTTGCTGAGAACAATAGTTCAGCTCTTGAAATGTTCACATAGGTGAAGATTTTCAAACAGAATGTGACCCAAAGGCAGATGCTCATCTTTTCCTTTAATGTGGTAAGGCATCCAGGCTTTTCTCTACAGTCAGGAAGAAAAGCCAAATACTTCTGAAAACTTCCACAAGGCCAGCCTGAGATTTTAACCTTTTCACCCTGGCTCTGGAAAACCAATCAGGTCACCTCCCTGTCAATGACATGCAGTACTCCAAAGGACTGGGAAGAAGAATTTTTAATAAAGTGTTGCATTTTCTTTCATTTTCAAAAAGTTGAACACTCTTTTGAGTGTATCATCTTTTGAGATAATGTACCTGGGACCTGAGTTTTTGAATAATCATAGACTGGCTGTAGTAAGTCTCAAGAGGCAGGGGACCTAAGATCCTAAGTCTTCACAGCTTCAGAGAATTTGAGCCAAGAGACATCTCAGCATAATCTCTTGCATGGATACTTTTGTGAAAATTGCTCTCTATTACTCTTGCTTGAGCAGAGTGATGGCACAAGAAAAAATGCACTTGTGCAGCAGTCAAAAAAATAAAGGAAACAAGAGACTGGGTGCAGCTCTGGTCCAAACGGGGCTTAGGAATGACAAAAAGTTTAGAATACATCTTTTTCCATTCTTACTAAATTTTTCTGAGAGATAGGCACCTAATAAGACAGCGGGACAGATATGTTTCTCTATGTGTCCAATAGCACTACTTCAGATTGATCTGGGTATTCAAGCAAAAGAAAAAAAATATTTCTTTGTCCATTGACACTTCAAATTATATCTATGTGACACTTAGGGGTCTGAATCTCTGTGGGTTGGGCACATGCATAAAAACTCATAATGTCTTTCATATGATTTGCCAGTTGATTTCAGCAAATACCTATTCACAGTTCCTGCTACATATCTTTTCTGGGGGGAATTCAAAAGTTTCTCAGAAAAAAAGTTAATTTCCTTCTGCTCTGGGGAGAGATAATTGTAATAGATAGACTAGTGCTGTCTTCTTTTAGAGAGTGAACAAGTCTAAGCCTCTACTTGTTTTTGATGTTTCTCACAATGTAATATTTAAAATTATTCTAGTCTTAAACATGTCTTATATACAGTGTTTGACTAATCTGCCACACTTGTTTACATACGTGCAGCTACATTTTCTTTCCTCTCTTATTTTCTTATCTTAATCCTAGGTAAGAAATATATTTGGATGGTGTAAACAGAGAAACAAACAAGAATGTTTGAGGGACTAACAAGTGAGGATTAAAACCAAGGAGAGGACGGAGAAAGAAAAAAGCATTTAAGAACAATCTTAAAGGAGAGAGGAACAAATGAGAAAGACAAAAAGGAAAAAATGGATTGGCATGTGACGTAAGAGGAAGAAAGTGATGGGTAAAGAACAACACAGCAGAACTGTCTAAATTTGAAAAGAAAATTTCAATTTCTCAAGATCTCAGCATGTGGGTTTTTTTTAAAATACCTTCCCAAGGAAAAGGAAGTTTTTTCCACTGTTGTCAACAAAAAAAACCAAACCAAACCAAACCAAACCAAAACATAAATATGTCAAAACCAATAAACCAGTTTTTAATGTGTGCTTATTAGAACAGAATAAATATGGGAATTAACCTTGCTTGATTTCATTAATATTCATTTGCACTAACAACAACAGCAGCAATAGCAGCCAAGATTTTTTGAAGAAGTTAGAAATAGGAATGATAAATGAAGAATTAAAGATCTTTTTTTTTTCTAGAAAGGAAAAAATACAAGCTGCAGAAGAGGGGGAAAAAATAAAAAAGTTGTAAAGCCAGGAAAAATCAAATGCAAATATGACACTGGGGGGAGGTGGAAAGAGGTAGAAGAGAATAAAAAAATCTTATTACCTTCCAATCAATTTTTTAATTTATTAATTAGCTCACCCCTCTTAATATCATCACAATATCACATCTGAGTGCCTAAAGGCCACAAAAGGGTTTAATTTCACTTCTCCTCCCCAGCCAGCAACAAGGAATGATGATACCAGGTCATTATTCCTGATTATCAGTTTGCCTCTGCTTTTCCTATGACAGCAAAAATAAAAACCAAAAAAAAATCCTGATCTGCAATGGAGCCTTTGGTGCCTAGACTCCAGTTCAGCAATATCTGCTTTTAGAAAGGTGAACCAATGTCCTGGGCTGTTTACCTTCACTGTGAAAGGAGACCAGCCAAAGTAGATGGCATGGATCTGTATGACATCTCCCCACTTCTCACCCTTTTCAAAAGCCCACATAAATCACACTTATGTGACTGCTGTTTTCTGATCATAAAATGTTGTCCCTATCCTTTCCCACACAGACAGACTGAACACTAAGAGTGGAGAGGAACAATGTTTTAGGAATAAGAAAAAGGTGTTGGACCTCTGAAATGCTTATGACCGTCAGGAACTCCATTTTTAAGAGTGCCCAGGCTCTTTTCCATTGTATCTTTGATATGTATTATGGTTACTTTGGCCAATGCAATCCTCTTTTGAAAAAAGCATATGTACTAGGAAGGAGAAAGGGAAGTTTGAAAATCATGAAGCATTCAACCAAAAAGTAATAGTAAAATGAAGTTCACTCTTTTTTCATATATTCACAGATAGTCTTAATCCATTGCACATTCATTCAGAAACCATAGAATCATAGAATCTGCCACGTTGGAAAGGACCCATCAGGACCATCAAGTACAACTCCTGTCCCTGTGTAGGGCACTGCCAGAGTCACACCATGTGCCTGAGAGCATCATTCAAATGCTTCTTGAACTCAGTCAGGCTTTGTGCTGTGACCACTTCCCTGGGGAGTTCATTCCATTGCTCAGCTACCCTCCGGGTGAAAAACCTTTTCCAGATATCTAACCTAAACCTCCCCTGATTCACCTTCTTACCATTTCCCTGAGTCCTGTCTTCAGTCACAGGAGTGAAGAGATTAGTGCCAGTCTCATCTCTTCCCCTCGTGAGGAAGTCATAGACTACAATGAGGTCACCCCTCAGCCTCCTTTTCTCCAAACTGAACAATCCAAGTGACCTCAGCCATTCCTCATAAGTCATCCTTTTCAGACCCTGTTGTGGAATGTTAGAGAGGTTTGGAGAATGTTGGAGAATATTCCTGAATATTCTCGAAGAGGTAGGAGGTACGACCCCTTTGCTATGCCCAACCCCATGTTTGGGAGGCCAATTAGATCGGCCCATACTCCGGTGCTACCTGCACCAGGGATTCGCTGTGCTACAGGTAAACACACCGGGTGTCCAATAAAAAGTTATGTTGGTGGCTGGGGTGTGGTCACGGAAGCACTATATAAGCGAAAGCTGCTGCGCAATAAACCAGAAGTTCGTTTATCAACCATATTGGTTGCATGCATTTTCTTTGCCGCTCCCGCAAGACCCTTCACCATCCTTTGGATGTTCTCCAATAGCCTGATGCCTTTTCTACACTGCGGTGCCCAAAACTGCACACAGTACTCAAGGTGAGGCCATAGCAGTGCAGAGCAGAGTGGGACAATCACCGCCCTTGACCAACTGGCAACGCTGTGCCTGATGCAGCCAAGGACACAGTTGTCCCTCCTGGCTGCCAGGGCACACTGATGGCTCATATTCAGTTTGCCATCAACCAGGACGCTCAGGTCCCTCTCCACCACACTGTTCTCCAGCCACTCATTCCCCAGTCTGCACTTGCCTCCAGGGTTGCTCCATCCCAGGTGCAGAATTTGGCACTTGCCTTTGTTAAACTTCATGTGGTTGGTGATTGCCCATCTCCCTAACCTGTCCAGGTCTCTGCAGGGCCTGCCTGCCCTCAAGGGAGTCAACCACTCCTCCCAATTTTGTGTCATCTACAAACTTGTTTAAAATTCTTTTCAGTCCTGTGTCCAAGTCATTGACTAAGATGTTGAAGAGGACGTGGCCAAGGATGGAGCCCTGCAGGACGCCACTAGTAATGGGTCACCAGCCTGATATTACCTCATTCACTTTCATTTTTACTCAACCCATGAGCCAGTTTCTCACCCATCATACAGCACAGTTGCCCAGCTGCATGTTGGACATTTTGTCCAGGAGGATACTATGAGAGCCTGAAGTCCAGAAATGCTACATCCACTGGCTTCCCTTGATTAGCTGGGTGGGTTACTTTTTCATAAAAGAAAATAACGTTTGACACGCAGGACTTTCCCCTCATGAATGCATACTGGCTGGAACCAGTGATTACATTGTCTTCCAGGTGTTTTTCATTACCTCTCAGAATGATCTTCTCCATAATTTTACCAGGTACTGAAATTAGACCGACTGATTTTTATTCTTTTAATAATCTATGAGACCCATGTTTCTACGGTAGGGTTGTCTGACACATTCATGAACAGCATTATTTATACAGGTACCTAAACTACAATGACCTCCCATACAGATGTCCTCAAACAAACAGGAAAGGAAATATTGAGGGGAAGAGGGATTAGCTTTGAGAAGTATTTTGTAATATTAAAGAAACTGCCCTTGTGATATAATGACAGTAAGGCTGAGCACTGTGAAAGACAATAAATAGATAGCAATAAAATCAGTCCCAGGTTATAAATCTGCTATAAACTCTTCCAGAAGCTAGAAGCTTCTAGTAGCTTTTCTCCAGACCTTGCAGGAAGTCATATTTCAAGAAAAGATAGGTACAGCACGGCATCTTTATCAACACTTATTTTACTTTTGAGATTAGCCAAAATTAATCAGAATAAATTAGCACCACGGTGCTGTCAGACGCAAAGAAGGTCAAAAGCTTCACAGTCACTCTTAGAAAACTGGCAACAGAGAAAATTAGAGCTTTAGTGGCATTTATAAGAACATCTGTTCTGGGATCCCTGGAGCTGGCACTGCTGTCTTGTGTATCTCTGCAGAGAAGTAATTAGCACCATGGAGGACACCAAAATATCGGAAAGAAAAAAGAAGGCTCCATGATTAGCAGAGAAGAGATATTAAATTAGAAATACCAGAGTTCATTCCCACCACCTGACAGCCTATGATTAACCCAGGTAAAAGGAAAGACATGAAACACCAGAGCAGCAGGTGAAACACAGGATGTCTGTGGCAGCCCTCCTTTTTGAATCACATGCTGGAAGACAGGCAGGGAGAAATTTACCAGCTTCATGAAAGTACAGCTGAAACTGCAATCTGAAGTCCCTTAGTTTCTGCATAACAAAATATTGCTTTTCCTGGAAAGAGAACTGAGATGAATTCTGACCTAGAAAAACAAGCACTGTGGCTTTAACAAAATTTACAAGTTGGAGAAGAGAAGGGATGGTTTTCCTGTAGTCAATCTGAACAAATGCACCAATCACTTTTTCCATCATCCTCACAATGAACTTGGTGCTTCAATAGAACTTTGCAAGTTGCAAGAAATGTAAACAACATGAGCCTTATACAGACTACAGAGAGTATTTCCCTGATCATATTGTTTATATTTCTTGCAACTTGCAAAGTTCCAGAGGAAATATACTAATGAAATGAGTCTTATTTTGAGTCATCATAAAAATAGTTCTTAGAGAATGAAATCTCAAAAAAAGTTTTCTTGTTCTCTTGTGGGTTTGGGTTTTGTTTTTGATGAGGTTTTTTTGTTCTTTTTGTTTGTTTTTTTTGTTTGTTTGTTTGTTTGTTTGGGTTTTTTTGGTGCAAAATATTAATCAGACTTAATTTAGGGGCTTTCTGGAATAAACTTAATATAGAAACAAGCCTGCTAGTATTTGGTGCATGGAATTTTGTCTTTAAATACCAGGAAAATGTCTAAATACCAGGAAAATAAGTCTAAATCTATAGAGAACAGAGACAATGATTTTTAGGAAGGGAAAGGTTGAAATCCAAAGAACAGAGCAAGATCATAAAATAAATGAGAAACTGTAAAGAAGACATGAAAATGAATTGAAGCTTGAGGGAAGGATGGAAAGGCAAATGACAAAACTAATAATTTATTTACCAATTCTGTAATTTAGAATTCTAATTTATGTGCCCATCTATCCTGCTGCAAAATGTGTGTAGCAAAACTTTCATCAACGCAACATAAAAACATAAAGTGTTTGAACTTTGTACTCCTCTCCCCGGAAGCAGTGAAGGAAGATGGGGAGGCACTAAAAAAGCTGAGCAGGATTTATTGTTTTCATAGTTAGCTCTGATCCCTTTCCTTCAGATTGCCACCAGAAATGGGTTTGGTGACATCTAAAGAGGACTAAGCTATATGGGGAAATTAATTTTATCAGAGCTTCTTGATTAGACAAGAAAAATCCAAACAACATCCAACCACTTGCTCATACCTCCCCAAAAAACCCAAAACAAAACAAAATTCTCAAAAAGACAAAAGTCTCGTTGACAGGGCACATGGCTGTAAAGCAGGGTGGTGATGCTGCAGCATGATCATAGTGGTTCCCATCTGCTTCCTGCAGATCTCACAGGCAGGGATCTCAAAGAAGTTTTGATGCTCCTCTCTTGATGCAGCACACACAGAACTGGACATGATGTTAGTCTTTGCTTTACAGTACTCTGTACTGATCCTCCAGGTGCAGTATTGGTGAGTTTAATCATCCTTTCCTTCTATGCAGTTTGACCTGCTGTTTACAAATGCTAATAATCCTATCACTTCTTGTTAGACAGTGCATACATTTATGCCTCCTGTTAACATATATTTTGTAGTAATCAGTATTGTAATACATTGGTTAAAGATGTTATATTCACTCTTTATCTAATATTGTTTAATAGTGATTTTGAAGCACTTTACTCCAGTGTTTAAAACAGTGAAGCTGTTACACTCCAAGGCTGAGTGAATCATCCTGTTCATTAGTTTTGTGGATGGGACTGAAACTCTCACCCTAGTGATTTATAATCTCGCATTATCTAAATTCCTGCTGAGAGGATTTACAGCATAAAAATACTTGAGCTGAACTGAGAACTTCAAAGTAGAACCACCTAACACATTATTTGATAAAACACGATAGGATTTGTTGAAAAATTTACTCCATTGACTGCACATGAAACTTCACAGTAACATAAAATATTAAAACATAACAGAACATCATAACAGTAACAACTCCCAACTACTCAAAGCTAGAGCAAATCATGTAAAAGGGCAGATTTGTGATCAGAACAGACAACTTAGAGGTTTTCTACAGCAGACAAGTAGATCTATGTACCTAAATCTGTTTACATTGTAATCACCATCTCCATCATTCACTTTAAAGAAAACAAAATGAATGTGCATATAACATTTCAAAAGAAGGGATCAGATTTGAAGAAGTTTTTAACTACTGCATTGCTATATACATACTGGAATGCTAACAAAAACAAACCTGACTCAGAATACAATTTCATTATGCTAACTGGCTGTGTGTTTTCATATCTTAATTTTCCCTTAGTTTACCTTGTAGCTAGTTTTTCATGCCTAGAAGAATTTTTTTTCTTTATGGCTTCAGCAATATTTGTTTCATCCAATTTTAAACATACCATTAGAAAGATCCTTTAGCAGAGAATTGAGTGAGTTCTGTAAATTTTGTCTCTATTTTAGCCTCATTTTTTTTAATTCAAAAGTATCATAAAACTGGCAGTCTTAATCTGAGAACCTAAACATCCTGTTCCTGATTTATTATATAAGTGCATTGATTCCTTTTGGTGCATTCTTCTTCTCACTCTTTACTAAAGAAGATTGAAGGAGCAAGATTGGTGAAGGAAAAAGTGAAAAAATGCATTTTATTTCACATAATATGCATTTCACATGTTCTGAAATGTTAATAAGGTCTAATCACAGAAGTCTCTAAAAAGTGGAAGTTACAAAGACAAAAGGCAGTGAAACAGTAAATGCACAGAAGTTTTGATTCCAGATCTGTTACTTGACAGTGTTTCTCTTAAGCTATAATGAGGCATAGTCATATTTTCAAATGGCACCTAAGATGCTGGCAAAGCATCCTGAATGCCAGTTTCAGTTTTGAATTGACTAATATCAAGATAATTGAGTGTATGGAAGGATATGCCCCAACTACAACTAAGGATACTGCAACTTTCACATCATCTTTACTTTGAGAAGTTGACAGTATCAGCAGAATTTGAGCTATAAAACTGGAAACATAAAGGATCAAGAAAGAAATCATGGATTTAATTGCAGTTAGGTGAACATCTATTGAAGGATCCCTGAAAGTCTCTACGTAACATTGCATCTTCCTTGTGTGTTTCCATAAAGAAATAATTAATAGACCTGAGGTTACCATAGATAATACCAGAGGAAAAAAACAACCTACAATGTAAAGAAGAAGCAGGTAGAAATGTGACCTGTCCCAGTCAGTGGCATGTGCTGTGTTATTTTCTCTACAGTTCCCTGTTGAGCTGCAGAGGTAAGTGCTGGGTGTAATCCACAGTAAAGGAAGAGAAGTCACAGAAGAGATCACCAGGGATCCGAGAAGCAGCCATGGGACCATCCCAGCTATTCTCATCTTGATTTGCAGCAACAGCCATTGGGTAGCATTGATTATTTTTACACTGTAGAGTACAAAGAGCCAGGTACTGAACCACAAACTGGCATGGTTTACAAACATCCATATAGCACCAAAAGCTTTGTACACAGAAGCCAACTTAAAGACGTCCACAAAGTAAAGGCTATGAATGTGCATCAATATGGTCACCTGCAAGATAAAGCGTGATGTGGTCAGAAAGATCAGGATCACATCAGCAGAAGAAATTTTTTTGCTTTTGATCCAGTTAATGATATTAACAGCTGTGATAAATCCATTTCCAGTAGCTCCAACCACAACTTCAACAGCTACAACACTTATTGAAATTATAAGTACTGGTGGCAACATCTTGCTGTCTTGGTCACCTGTGTCTGTTTAGCTTGTGGAGCTGTGCAAGGAGTTGAGCAGAGCTGATGGCATCTGACTAGCCCCAGCTCCATCCTGCTCACCTTATATGGGAACAAAAAGACATCTGGAAGACAAGTAGAAAATGATTGATGATGTTCTTCCTGAGCGTGCAAATCAGAGATGGATTTAATAATTAACTCTAACCTTTTACATACATAAAATTTGCTTATGTTTTTCCACAGTGATGTGGGATAGCCGGCTGTATTAACCTTCCCATCTTTTGTCCAATTCTTTATATTCCTGCTTAGAATGAGAAAGCCCTGGGGCTCTCTGGTTACAACTGCAACCATGTGGAAAGGGATGCATCATGTAACCCAAAACAGGTAGCAGCATATATCAAGAGACAGGAAGAGGTCTTAATTGCACCTATTTTCTCTCATACTGCTTACATGGTCTATCAATTATAACTACACCAAGTAGTTTCAACCAGTTTAACACAGAGGATATTGTACAGAGTCCAGCTCTATTTTAGAAGAATGATCTAGACAACAAAGCTGTATTCACCCAAGGGTAACTCCTCCATATAGTTGTTCAGTGCTTATGTGTGAAATCGTGCACAAGTCACACATAGAGGGTCAAAGATGACAGTGACCAGTCGTATAGTGAGTAGTGATGACAAACTAGTGAAGCAGAGCAGTCAGTCTAGCAGAACCCCAGTAAAAGTCCCACCTTTCCAGCTGCTTTCCCTTTCCCAACCTCTGTTCTACCTGCATGGCCCAGGGAAGTTCTCCAAGGTGGCAGATCTAAACTTGTTCTGCTTCATCAAGTGAAAGTCTATCATACATCCACATACTAATGTCAGCTTTGTCTAGATGAGCATGGGGGTTTAGAAGAGTAGATGGGAGCCATTAATCTACATGCTGCAGTACTGCTTATTTTTATATATTACAAAGAAATATGTCTGGATTTACAGTACACTGTGCCCTCACCTTCTCAACTTGCCAAATAGTCCCATTTGTAAACACCTTATTGACACATTAATATTGTCAGTATATTCTTACTTGAATTATAGAAATATTAAACAAAAAATGAAGATTTTGGGGTAAGAAGCAACAGGGTAAGAAGCAAGTGAGATCATTTGGTTACAGGAAAAAAAGAATAAATCCTTCAGCAGTAAAACATTTACTGATTTTGTGAGAAAGTTGACATATACTTCTGGAGTCCATTTCTCAACAGAATAAAATTATTCAAAATAAAAGGTAGACCAAGTTTCTAATCTAAATTTGGTCAAACCTGACAGTTGGATTTACTATTTACCATCACGTCCAAGCTTCAAGTGTTTGTTGAATTTGTCAGAAGAGCCAACTTAAATCAATATAAGCACATTTCTTAATTAACTTATTCAAATGAAAGGAAGATTTAAAATCTCCATAGCTTTTGTTTCTGACAATACTGCCTTCATATTAGATTTGCATTTCAGTTAATATCCCAGTAATGGCAAAGACTAGAAGATTTTTTTCTTAAAGAGAGCATAATTTTATCATTACAACAATGCGAATTTAATAAAAAAATAAGTGAGACACATTTACAAAATCCTGTATACTGGTTCCAGATTGTAAAACCCCTAAGGGAAAAGCCACAGCTAAACTAAGAACACATTGTCATGCTGAATTTTTCCATCATGATCTTCACTGGCAGTATTCAAAACAGTGGAAAAATGACATTTTACTAAGGAAAAAATTATAAAGGAAGTGTAGCACATTGCCTACAGTGTATTTTAAAATTATATGCGTAAAGTTTCCTGTACACAGAATATGCATTACATAACAGCCATAGTCAGTTACCTGAGAAACATAGTCATTAGGTTCCTCAAGGGAACATGCCAGTAATACTTTATTTTTACACAGTTATAAAAAGCAGCACTGCTTTTACAAAGTAGAGGAAACTGCAATGGAAGATAATATCTAGAAAAATGCATTACTAGAATGGACTCATTCATTCCAACAGACAGTCACAAAATTCTATCTTCATATACGCTATGAAAAGTTATAGTATTTAAAATTGTGGTACTTAAATCATCAGGTAAACCTGTCAGTGACCTATGACTAACATGCTCTGCTCACAGGAATGGCTTCTATATAAATTCCTCTTGCTTTTACCTCCTAGTAGCTCAAAAGCTTTCTGGTGGACTGTACCATTACTGTCATCTTCAGAGGTCTCCAGAGGACATTGAGCCTACTCATGGATGTTGTGACACACACCTGCAAGCATTAAGACATAAAAGTCCAGTTTATGGGTAACAGCAAGCAGGTCACGACCACATCTGATGCTGGCTCCAGTTTGCACCCAGAACTAGTGACCAGATTGCCCACTGGAAAACATCATAGTCTCACCTTGTGGTATTCAGCTCTTTGAATTTTCTTCTTCCCCTTCTTGACCTTTCCTAACCTCACAACGCATCTGCAAAATGCTTATCCAGAAATCTGAGCATGGATACTGAATGGTGATGGCAGTCTGAGTGCCCTGCATATGTAAACCATGGCTATAGAGCCATGTATACACATACATACATATATACATACACGCCAGACCAACAGGTTTTTGCTGAGTGCCACAAACATCACTGTTTTAGGTGTCATGCCCAATATGCCAAGCTGTGGTGACAGTATAAAATGAAGCAGGAATGGCATGGATTCTGAGGGATCATTGTGTATATGTGAATAAAGTCCTTCAGCCTGGGGACCTGCTTTGAAGAAATCTTTGACAGCAGCCTGAAGGAGAAGTATCATCTCATGGACTAACCTAAAATTACTGGAAAAAGAAAAAAGGCTAAAAGGTAGTTCAGCTTGTTTCCTGTCCATTCTAACAGTCTAAAATTCCCAAATTTACAACAGTGGTTTACAAACATACAGATTAGGAGGTGAATGGAGTCTATAGTTCAGAAGGACGCTGTATGCCAACAACTTCATGCTGTAGGCACAGAAGTTTCAGTTTTCAGGCAGTATTTAATATCACAAAGAAATTCTATTTCTATTTCATGAAATCTAAAGAGATCACATAATCTAAATTATGATTAAAATAATTACAATACTGCAAAATTTATAAATTAACTAATACTCAGATTATAGGAGCCTTTGACTTGTCAGTTATATAGTGAGGAAATGCAAATATAATCATAGCAATAATCAGTATTTTTAAAGACACAAGCACATGTCCTTGGGAATAAGAAATGAGACATGCAGGTTCCCTTTGGTCTCTATAAGAACAGTGACAATCTGTGTGAAGTGAGAATTGCAGTACAGGAAATGAGGTCCTCAAAAGTTACAGTACAACAAAAGTTATAAAGGAATTGCAGATAGGGTCACCGCATTAAAGCTCTTCAATAAACTTCCTTTTGAGCTACAGGGTTAATGGCTATGATCAGACCAGGTTTAACTGGCAGAGGAGACACAAGACACCCGATAGAATTCCTTGAATTTATCCTCTGGTGAATTTCTAAAAGCAGCTGAGCCACAGAGTAGAGCAGAAACAAGCAATTCTTAAAAACAATCATAGGACAATGTCAGCATTACACAAGTAGTAAATACTGTAGAGAGGTGTCTGAATTTAGACAATATTTTCCCATTCAAGGTAAATCTCATTGTACTCAGAGAAGTTGGGTTCAGCCCACAATGTAACAGTTTTCCTCTTTTGGTTCATGCATTCCAATTGACAACTATAATCAATACACAATCCCTACAATGATATTAATTGTCAAATTAGAGACATTATTACAGCACAGCAAACAGTTTCTGACTCTTGTGAAACACCACTTGTTCAGCTCATACAGATATGCAAGGAACACCAATTAGCTGGTTAATCTTCTGGCATTTTACTTTGAGCAAGAAGCATTTGAATATTATACTGAAGGATTTATTTCTGGTATTGTTCAAGACGTGTTTCTTGGAAATGTCACTGATGAATCATCCAACTATGGCCACTGTTTCACAATTTTAGTTAGAAGTAATTGTCTAGGGCTGGATTTGGGATAGGAAAAATTAGAACATATATAAAAAAATATGCAGACAGGCTTAGGAGAATCCAGAGAAGGGCCACAAAGATGACCAAAGGACTGGGAAGCCTGCTGTACAAGGAAAGGCAGAAAGAACTGGGTTCATTCAGCCTGGAGGAAAGATGGCTTAGGGGAAACTTATTCCATGTTCCAGTACTTAAAGGGTGGCAACCAAGAAGATGGAGACTCCCATTTTATAAGGAGTCACCTGGAAAAGATAGGGAGTAGTGGGTAGAAATTACTCTTGAGAAGGTCTCAACTGGACACCAGAACAAAAATTTTCCCTTTGAGAACAGTCAGACATTGGAATACTCCCCAAGGAAGTGGTGGATTCCCTAACACTGTACTCTTTTAAGACTCAGCTTGAGAAGATGCCAGGCTATCTTATCTAAAACATGTTCCTACCAAGAAAGGTCAGGCCACACTATCCTTGAGGTCCCTTTCAACCTGGCATTCTATGATTCTGTGGTAACATCAATAGGTGTGTCTTTTTTTTCCTCTTAAGAGTTGTTACTGCTATTTTTTGAAGTAAAAGCTTGGATTTTGGTGTGACATAACAGGTGCTCAGACCCTTCACTACTTTTCATTTTCCTTACTTATCCCTGTGAACTAAGAGATATGTCTTTTGGTGCTGTCATCAACACCAAATTTTGTTTTCAAAATTTGTATTGTAAAACTTTGTATTGTAATAAATCCAGTACACTAAAAAAAAAAAAAAAAAAAAAAAGCTAGAGATGGACATCTAGAGCATCTGTGCAGCTGAACTCCAGATTAATCTGAAATCCATGGTTCCCATCTCTTGGAGCCATGGCCATAGAAACACTTATTCACAGCCCAGAGTGAAATGAAGATGAGTTTAAGGAGCTTTTCTGAACATGAGTAGGGAAGCAGTCCCAAACCTGGCAATTGAAATTACACCATAATAGTCCATTCTTGAAACAACAGAGTTGGCCATAAACCAAGAGTACTCTAGATCATCAACCTAATTATAGGGACACAATCCTGCAGTATCCCTCCTGTCTCCTGTATAAAGGCAAAAGAATCCCCAGCTGTAATCCTGGAACTTCATGTTAGGATTATATTCGGTGAGAAAAATCTTGGAAGAATTTCAGGTTTTACCCACATTCTACTGACATTAAAGTTTAAGTTTCGACAAGTGTTAACTATTTTTCTGACTTCTCACATTATGTTACCAGAACCAAATCAGATGACTTGCAAACAGTCCAAGAACTCAAGAATTAACCTTACTGTGACAGCAAACATCCAATTTCTGAATGAAGGGAGTCAAGGAAATGAGAATAAATTACTATGTTTTGCCCAGATTGAGTGATGGAAAAAAAATAAAAGAAAAAAATATTTTAGTTGGAGGAAGGACAATGCTTTCCAGCCAATCATAGTAAAAATAATTCCATTGGAGCAAGTGGCTACAGGAGCCTCATGACGTGTTCACCTCTGCATCATGAGCTCCTCAGCGAAGAAGTTTTTACAGCCCATAGTAAATTGTACATAGAATTTATAACACATTATACCATAAAGTCTATCTCTGATTGAAATCTCTGAGCACTGCCATAAGACAGTGAAGTACTGCTGCTACAAAGACCCATATAGCAAAATGATTGAGTAACAAAACATGGCAGCACAATTCTTGTATAAGATAGACAAACAGGTCTACAAAAGAAACCTTGTAAGGAAAATTGTACAGGAGAGCCATCAATACCTTGGTTTAAGAATGCTGCCCAGAAGAAGCATTCTTGTCTCTATAATAGGCTTTTTGCATCTGTGTCTCTTTCCAAAATGGTTTATCAAGTATTGCCCACATATCTGACAAGATATAGAAGGCTTAATGAGATACCCTGCATCTGATAAACAGCAGTAAATTATGCTGCCATTTAACACATCCCTGACTTTGTATTGTACGAAGAAATAATGTTGCAAAATATCTCAAGAAAAGTGTGTGAAAGGGTGATAATATATTTTACCATTAATTTGCAAGTTGTCATTCTGCTGTCATTATTGCACTGGGTATAATGTACTGTTAATTTCAGTACAACACAGTTTTATTCTTTTTTTAAATAAGGCTATTGTAAAAATAGATGATCCATCAAACACATTGGATGGAAAAAAAGTCCTCTAAAATACTTGTGGGAGGTCAAAAAGATCATATAATGTAACAGAGATCAAAAGGAAGGTGTAACTCCAATTTTAAGGAAGTTAGACAGTATTTGCAAAGGTGAGTTTATGGTATATACCTTTCATAGCATGAAGGGAAATCTGTTCACGTCGCAAGTAATGTTGGATGCTACCTGCACCTCTTCCTCTCATTTCTTCATTTCATTCTCTTCTTGTTTGTGTTGTCCTTCACCTAAGAGGACAACTTTCAATACACTGGAGATTGATACAATTCCCTCCCAGATCTACTTTTCAAAAAAAAACTTACCAAAACCTGGCTTCTTATCACTGTAACTGACCAGAAGACCTCTCATCTCTCCCCTACATAAATCCAACTCATGAATGAACTGGCTTCTCACTTCTACTTATGCCTTTCTCAGTACCAGATAAAGAGCTACTCAAAGTTTTCACTACTGTCCCTAGGGATGACATCATGTTAGCTGGATCAACAACAAAGCCTTTTGTTTTCATCTCTATATCTTCATTTTGAGTTATCACTGGCAGCAGCCATAGTTACATCATTATCTGATGTTTGTTACTATGACTGGAAAAGCCTCCTCTGGGCTGAATTTGTTTCACTGTGTATTGCATAGCATGTCAGAAAGCTTAATAAGTTATAAGTGACAATAAAAATTATTATTCAGGGAAAGATTTTCAATGAAAGTACATTGTTGCTCATGTTTCAGTTTCAATAGCATATGTATTTTTCTTGCCATTAGTGAATATGTAAAGACAACAGAATAAATTAAACAACTTAATAATTAATAAATTAAACAACTTGCAATAATTTTAGTGGTCCTACAGAAGTCTAAGAAGAAAAATCTCTTACTACATCAATCAGAACAATAGACCTCAGTAATCTGCATTGCCCAGGGGACACGATATTTTATGCTTTGAAAAAAACCGTTCTTGAATCACTTGGAGGACTGCAACTTAAAGGTTCTTGGTTCTTGTTAAGCAAGAAAGGATGGGAACAAACCTAATGATGTCAGAAAGATGACGTCCTAAAAAACCCAATGACAGAAAAAGAAAATCATAAGGAAGCTAAATTGTCTTCAGTATTGCCCATCTCAGGGGAATCTTACATTAAAGTTAAATGTCTGGAGCATGGGATATGACCAAACAAAATGCATGTAAAGAAATAGTCAAACCCCAAACTGTTCTTCAAAGATGTAGTAAAACCAAATTTTAGTATGTTAGTTCCAGGATATTGACATCTCAAGGAAAAACTTTGCAGTCCACTCAGGAATTTGCAGAGATATAACTAATCTTGTCTCACATGCATGGACAATCTTTCACAATGTAGAAATTACATCTTACTGCTTGTCACAAACACTATGGTTGACTTCTTTTGCACACCTTAATCTCACAAGACTCTAAAATAACCACTGACCAGTATTTCATTTCCAGGACTCTCCTACTGATACTGGTTGGTAGACCTTTTCTGATCATGCTGTTCACTACTATTGAGACTTAGAGACTACCAAGGCTTAAAGATAAGCACAACCCTTATGATGAATTATTATTACAGGTTGAGCTATTTTACTTAACCAAACTCCATATACATTTGCCTAAATGCTTAAATCCTAGAATCACAGACTTAGTTAAGTTGGAAAATACCTTTAAGGCCACTGAGTCAACCATAAACCTAACACTGCCAAGCTCCACTAAATGTCAATGTCTACACTTGTGTTGTCGTCTACTGTCTCACAGCAGACAAAGGTCTGGTCAGCACAGTCACTGGAACCTGCAGAGACATTCAGTTCACCTACAGAAATCACTTCAAGGAAGATCAGCAGAGATCTTCTGTGCAGTCCATTAGCTCTTATGACTAAAAGGTTAGAAGAGATGCATATTGCCATCAGCAGTGCCCAGGGGTATCCAAGACAACCACACAGTGCAGACATTGCCAAAGGATTTCATGAAGATCCATCACTGGAAGGAGCACAGGGTACTTGGATATGTAGGCACTCAACTTAAGTCATACTCTGGGACTAAAGGCCCCCATCTGAGGTGAGCTCTGAAAGCTCCCAGGTCCCTGTGAAGTTCTGAGGCATATCTACCACCTCTCTACTGATGTCAAGGAAAATGTGTGGCTGATAGCAGTGGTTACTACATTTGGCAAGCAAAGAAGCCCCAGTATTCAGAAATAGATGACTTCCAATTTGGTTTTGAACCCCAGATGTATTCAGGAAGTAAAAAGTGGAAAAAAATAGAAAAATAAAAGAAGGAAATCCACTCTTATGTAAACTATAATAAAGTGATCTGAGAAACAAAACCTATCCTTTTAATGTTTACATAAAGTAGTTTTATTTAAACTGCTGAATATATCCTTTTAAAAATATACCTTTTTTTAAAAAATGATCTTTGAAATCCTTTTATGGAAGCTCTTTTACTCTTTGTAAGCACCAATTCAACAACTAGAAATCCCTGTTTTCTGTTGCAATTAGTCTATCAGATGGAAGAATTCAGCAAGGAGAAAAAACTATGTGGTGACACCATGAAAGGTTTTAAGCTATAGAAGACCTTAAGCATTTCTTAATTATCAAATTTTAAGTGCTTACTTTTACCAGCTCCATGCCTTTAATGTAAAGGTGCCTTTTAGTGCATTTAAATATTAAGACTACAGTTCCATTTTCAGGCCAACACCATTTCAGCACCATTAGCAAACAGCTTTTCACTGACACGATGCTGGATTCACTTGTTTTTGTATAACCAGTGTGCCATTTTGACAGTTGACTGAAAGTCAAATCCCTTTGTCAATAGTCCACAACACCTGTGATGCAAATTTAGATTAATTCTCATTTTCATTGCTTGCTTACACTTTCTGAGTAATTTAAGTGACATATGTCACAGCAAATCCAACTCACTGTGGAAGTCAGCAATATTTCTGGCACTGCCTCTAAGAGAGAGAGAATGTTATCTGTTCAGAAAAATTCACAGTGCAGTCTCGCCTTTGTTCCTCTTCACAGACAGTAGAAAGTAAAAGTCTGTATATCTGATAATATTTTTTTCAATGCACACCTTTTGAATTACAGTTTCTGAACATTTCTGGAGTTGGGCTCACTTGCGTTTTTATTCCAGGTTCCCAGCCATAAAGAAAATTAATAAATAATCTCCAGCTCAATCTCTCTCTTTTTTTTTTTTTTTTTTTTTTTTTTTTGCAGCAAGTAGGTGTCACATTGGTGTGAGCTCTGCTCAGAATAGCACAGTACAATGAATTCCATTAACAACATGCCTGTGTCCACATATTATTTCTCAATATCCTATCAGCTTTTTAACGTTGCTTTAATGAAATGTTACTTTGTGAGATTACTATAGGGTGAATGATGCGTGAAATAAAAAGCTGTCAAATCCTTGAGCACAATGACACATGTCTGCTTACTTTATTCAAGGAGTTCAAATTATGTTCTTCTCAAGTGAGAGGCACTGAAACAAATGACGGTCACTTCAAAGAACAGACTTGGAACATATTCAAAATCACAAAATCTCATGCATTTTTTTGCATCTTAGTCTAAAATGAAAGAAAGATAAGGTCAGCTTATTCCCTAATGAATTCATTTCCGCATATGGATGTTTCCTGGGGCAGCTGTTGCCAGGTTTCCATAAAATGGAGTACTAGCTACACACTTCAGTGTGGGAAAATTGACAGTTCTGGAGAATATGACATGTAGGTATATAAAAATCTCTTATATGAAGAAGGTGAATAGGGTTAACAATTTACTGTCTTTTCCAGTGCAGGAAACAGGTGGCATCAAATGAAAGAGGAATTAAAAGAAAACAAAAAAGGTGTATTTCTACATAACAAATAAGGAAGATGTGATAGTACTTGTCAGAAGATACTCAGCAGTGCTGCAAGTCTCCATGGTTTCAAAGGATGAACGGACAAGAAATCGTTTGGGTGTTACACACATAAAAGCCATTTCTGTTTCACATAGTGTCTGTAAAACTTTAATGTCTGAGATTATCAGAATCAGAGAATGATATGGGTTGGGAGGGACCTCAAAGGATCATTAAGCCCAATCCCCTGCCAGAGCAGGACCACCTAGTGTAGGTCACACAGGAACGTGTCCAGATGGGGTTTGAATGTCACCACAGAAGGAGACCACAACCTCACTTTGCTACCTGTTACAGTGTTTTGTCACCCTCACAGTGAAAAAGCTTTTCCTTATGTTTCGTATGCTCCAACTTTATTTTTGCCCAGTTTGCACAACCTTCCCTACCCTCTGTGCTGCCAATCCAAGAGAGGCCACTGGATGGAGAAACCTTTGGTAACACCCAGTATGACTGAATTAATAATGCTACTCTGTGATGACATTTCACTGTATGTTTCAAGAACGACAATAATTCAGTCATGGGCTTGATCATGTCCAACTACAAAACATAGTGGCCAAGTTACAGTTATAATTATTTGTATTAGTGAAGAACCTGGATCTTAGAAAATAATTGAATCCCATTGTGCCAAAGGCACATGCACAGAAATAAGAGCAATTTTGTCCTGTGTAGGAGAAAATTAATTCCAACCACAATTATATTGGATCCAGAATGGCCTCCGAAATGAAACAATTATGTCTTCTTAGAAGGATTCACATTGCTGTTTCAATTCATAGCCATTTGTACCCAATAATAAAGCAGAAACACAAATTCTGATTCAGTTGTATCCATTTCACATGACTAACACAGTAAAATACAGTGGAATAATTCTTGGTTTACAGTGTAGTAAACAAGAGAATAAAGCTCATTTCAGAAATGGCAATTAGTTGTTCACTTCACTCCCACTTGGAAATAACTTTTATAAGTGTTTTTATTGCAGAACACCTCATTCTTGGTTTAGATCTTGACAATTATTTCCATGTTCAACTATTTTGCATTTATCTTTATTATATAGGTTTGACTAAATCCAAGAACATGAGGTTTGACTTCCTCTGGGAAAAGCAGAGCAATTAAAAATCTTTCAAGAATGTTTGCTACAGATTTCCTTTTACTTGACTTCAGCTTTTAAAATTATTATCATTTGGAACAAGGAGAAAGGAGAAACAACCTAAAAATATTGATGGTTTTTGGTCAAATTCTGAATATCAAAAAATGTAAATAGCTTTAATGAATGAACTGATCTGATTGTCAAGATCATCTCAGTGCACATAAGTTACATATCAATGATTTCTTAATTTAAAGTGGAATAAGGGCACATTTCAGTGATACATCTGAGACAGTGTAATGTCTCCCTGTGGCAGAGAACTGGCCATCCTGCTCCTACCAGCTGTTGCTCATTTGCTTGTGCCAGATCCGGTGCCCAGCAGCCTCCATCATGAGTTTTGGTGTTTCACTGAACTGACATAAAATTAACACACAAAAAAAGTGTGTGTGTTCTGCAAATTTAGCAAATTAAATCAGCTCAGTGAAAGCACAAAGGTGAGTGCCAGAGGCAGCTCCTCTCCTATGTGGCATAGGTTGGAGAGGGTTTGGGAGGAGAGAGGATAAACCAGGGCTGCTTTTTACATTCATAGAAAATTATTAGATAGACACAACTATACCACACAAGTATACAAAACCACTGTTCTTGTAGATTGCAAAACAATTTTCACAGTATTTCGCAATTTCATGCACTAATTAACTATTTCATCTTAGGATCCCATGTGGCCCAAAGAAAAAAAGAAGTTCTGTGGTGTGGATCCACCCAAGCTGCTCTGGATGAAGACACCAGGCCATTTTAATTATTCTGCCAGAGGGACGGGGGTCCATCCATGTGTACTAAGCAACTTTGGCCAATACATTCACATTCCAGATGGTCAACAATAACTTCCTCTGTAAAGAAGGTTTTGAACACTGTTTTAAGTCTAACACTCAGCAGTCTGTTATCCCAGATTCATCTTTCAGCTACCCTGCTATAAAACATTGGCCAAATACAGGGCCCACATTTAAAAGCTTAAATGGGTTTTAAAACTGTTATTTAACCAAATCAGTAGTTTACTACTGGCTTCTGTTAGCAAAATATGTAAGTTACAGAAAAGCTGTTTTCTGCCTTTTTTCTATCTAGAAAAACACAGAGCAATTTAAGGGCTAACTTTTCATGTGCATTGTGCTGAGATTTGAATTAACTAAAAATTTACTGACTAAGAACTTCTAGGCTTGTTTTGTGAGAAACTAACAGAGTTTCTGTATAAGCTATAGATATCACAAATCCAGAGGTTTGCTTGAAACTCAGTCAGTACATTAAATTTATTTTTTCCTTCTTTCTGGACTTTGGTTATGAATGTGATTCTACCACATCTCTTTCATTCAAGGAGAGCTTGTGTCTGATTATAATGTAGCTGGCATCGCTGATCGAATCACAGCAGCCACATTCTCAACTCCCACTCCCCAGCCAGAGAGTCAATATGATGACTAAGGGCAGTAAAACTCAATTTCTCATTCTGCTGTGCTTCACCAGGCTGCCTTGTTATTTTTAAGTCACTCCTCCATATGGTGGCATGCTCCTGTACCCATATTTCACTGTCTTCCAGGAAAGCATCTATCCACTTATCCGATACCACGTTGCCCTCTAGTGACAAACACTTCACTTCTCTCCTGCCTCACTCCATCCAATTTCTGCAGTGCTGAATTCTTTCCCTGCATTCCCAGTTACTTGGTTCAGTTTTTTTCCTGGGGTTTATTTTGGCTTTCATTTTTTTGTTTGCTTGTTTTTTGTGTGCGTTTTTGGTTTTTTTGGGGTTTTTTTTGTTTTGTTTTTGGTTTTTTTTTTGTTTTTGTTTGAGGTTTTTTTTTATGTTTGACTTTAGAACATGTCCTTTTCTATGGTGGGAAAAATTTCTTCATCCTGCCCCTCTGGGATATTCTATTGAGTTAGACTCATTTTGACTTTAGTCTGCAAGAAAAGCCCAAATTCTTCGGTGCTGTCAACCACAGACAGTTATTTATGATCGACTGAGTTCAAACAGACAGGATTTCTACCACAGGACTTAGTCGTAGAAATAAGCAGTGGCTTTGCCTCCACCAGCATGACCACAGGTACCAATGATACCTGGTATGTAGAAAATTCATGAGGAAAATGGGAGGCACAGAAAGGGCTTGAGGGAAATATGTTAATCTGATCCTATTCTCTACACAGCCCTCCTGTGCTTTCCTAATATCAGTACTGTGGAGTTTACTCCTCCATGCACTGTGAGTACAGTTTGAAAATGGGAATCAGGCCACTCTCTGAGGGTTTGGGGAGGAGAGCTCTTACTCCAAGAGCTTAGTGGGTGTATCATGCTGCATAGATTTAAAAATTCTTGAGTATCCGGAGCAGAAGAAAGAAATAGTGTGGGTGAGATATTTTATTTAGGTGAGCAAAAAGATTTTTAGTTCTGTGTGCAGGACTACTACTCTAGCAGAGAAGGCAGCTGCAAATTCCTCCCCTCTTCTCCCATGTCCCATGTGCTCTCCATGCTCCTCAGTGTATCAGTGTCACTATCTGTGTTACTCTCAGCAGTCTCTGAAGGGTCCAAGGAATGCCCCAGCACACAGCCATGGCACCTAGGAACTATTTCTGTGTTTAAAAGGCACATATAAAATAGCAAACACTGGAGGCAAAAAGGAGAGTGTCACAGTTCCTGACAAACTTACTGGTATGGGTTAAGTCTGACTTTGGCTGTAACTAGTTCATCCAGGCCTTTTTTTCTTTTAAAGCCCATATAACATATAACAGATTTCTATAGAAACAGCAGAGACATCTCCTGTGTTCATGGGAAATCCTGTGGAAGAAGCTGATTGCTATTCCTTCCACACAAAGAAATAATTCTGATTTTACACTAAGATGGGCATTCAAAATGCTTCTTTCATTCAGGGCTCTAATTCAGGATAATTCTGCATATTAAGATAATTGCCTTTGCTTCAGTTTTGCTTAATTTAGTTACCAAACGCACTAACTTCTACTGAGACCTCCAGAAGTCATTTCACCAATATATGAAATCTGTCTGGACTGAAAAATCCCTCTGAAAAATAGTTATTATGGGCTGGAAAAGTCCAGATCTGCCAAAGATGATGTGAAAACCAGGATGACAGAAAAGCCCATAGATTAAAAATGGCTTTATTCTGTTAACTGATTATTAACTACCCCCAAAAGAGAGGCAATACTATAAAAGCCATTACATTGCTTTTGATGAATACCAGCATTACAAATATAGCAACATTAGATATTTATTCTAAACTGAGCCATTCAATTAACAAGATAGAATTTGTTATTGTTTGGCTCAGACTCACTGTTTTCCTTCTGTTCTGCAATCTCCTTCTAGACACACTGTGATATAAAAGTGCTTCAGAAGTTGTGAGGCTCAGAGTGAGCATTATCAGAAATTATTACATGCACTAACATGCCAGTCCTTCACTAGTGAGGACACTGTTTTGTTTGTTTAAAAAAAAATATATATACAGTGTCTGATTGGTTTGATATTGGTTTATTCTGAGGGAAAATGACAGATGTATAGTCCAGCTAAGACTTTTTAGTACTGTGGAAGAGTTTCTTACATGTGCTAATTAATCTAAAATCACTGTCTGATGCAAATGACAGTATCTATTCTCATCATTGGAGGACAAGGAACAGCTGCCTTGCACATGTGATCTTGAAATACATATACAGTGATCTTGTTAATCAAATTTTGGCTACAATATAGCATGATTTTATTCACAGCCTCACTGCTCCTCATTGCTTTTCTTAAAAAAAAAAAAAAAAAAAAAAGAAATTAACATCACTTTCTCCCAGTAATCTGGGCAGCCTTCTGGTTTCAGAAATTTAATATATGACTGTATTGTTTCTAAGATAAAAGGAGCTAATAGCAGCCCTGATAAAGATACGTAACTGAAAACAACAGAAGCTCTTGCCAGTTTCTAAATCTCTCCTCTGGTAAGCTGCCTGCCATTATTCTCTGTGCCATGACATTTAGTGCTGCTCCTGAAGGAGATGCTGTGTGGGGTTGCCAAAAATGCTATCAGAGAGCAGAACCATTAACAACTCCGCATGGATGTGACCAGACAAGTAATTTTGCAGACACCAGAACATAGTTCTTGGAAGAAATTTGGATGACAGCAAGAGCAAAGAAACAAAAATATCCCAGCCCTCTGCCTGGAAGGGAGACAAACACTTTTCCGAACACACAAATTAATATGGAAGTTTTGCAGAACTGGGGTGTAAGCAGATTTGTTTTCCCAGATTCATCCATCCTTAATCAGCAGCCCCAGCTGTCCCTGCTGGGAAACTCTGCATCTCTTTTTCTGCTTGTCCCTGGCTGTGCTGAACTGGCATTTCCAAAAGTAATTACCTCACCGAAGTGTGGCTGAACACCCAAAAATACTCGGAGTTGTTAACTCAGTGCCAGCTACGCTGATTCACCGAGGTGGAAGTGCTGTATCAGCTCAGCAAGGACCACAGGGTGACAAGGAAGGACTTTACCAAGAGGGACAGGCTACTCAGCAGCTGGATGGGGAATAGGTGGCTGACTGCTTATGAGATGCACATCTGTCTCAAGCTGCACCTTAGAGAAGTGCAATATAAAAGGAAGAAAACTTTGTACATGCACATATGTGTGCATTGGTAGTTGTGGAGCATGGTCCCAACCCCTTGTCTGACCTTAACCTCCTGCAGCCCTGCTCCACTGATAACCACCAGTGTGACTGTGATGGGTACCTCTGGTTCTGATGGCTGCATCCAACTCAAAGTGGATTCAGGGGAGATAACATCACAATAGCCAGGACTAAGGTGAGCAATGTGCCCATCTAGCACTCACGCTGGTCTTTGTTCAACTCAAGCCAGGTTTGAAAGGGATTGGCATCTGTGGTCAGTATGCAAATATGATTGTAACTGAATCATCTTACCCCCATAAAAACCACCCACTCTGAGAGCCCTTTAAGTTCTCCTGCTTAGCAGCAGACTGCACACCAGCATCTCCCCTTGAGTAAGAATGCCTCTGAAAGCTATTCCTTGGAGAATGATAGATTCCTTGCAGCAAAAGATGCTTGTAAAGTGATTAGCAGCATGATAAACTGTGAAATCATACCTGTGTGATACAAAAGATTGTGCATATATAATCCTTTTCACAGAAACCATTGACCAAGTCTGGGACTAGGACTGGGTCAAGCAGCACCCATACTCTATTCTGAGATGGAATTTAGAAAGCAAATGGGTCAGTGTGAACAATGTGACCCAAGGGGAGGGTCTCCCCAGCAGTTTTGTCTGACCCTGTCCTCTTTACAGTAAATAATCAGGTGTACCTTGCCATCCAATCTTTTGAAACCACTCCAGCATTTACTATCAAACTGTGTTAAATCACTATTTTATATCAATAAACATGCTGATACTTCTCTTTTATAACTGAAGGGTGTCACTTCATCCATGAGATATGCACGGATAGTGAAAGCTATGGATACACCTGATCAGGTAAAATGGCACTAAACTGCTGAACAATCAGTGCTTTTATTTACAGCAAATTATTTTTAGTGACAATACTCCAATATTTCTTGAAATAAGAAGTTGACATGATATCAGCAGTCTTGATTGAACTTTATACCTATAGTTCAGAAGCAGTGATGTATTAGAATAAAAAACATTTAAAATGCTAAAATTAAATTGCATTACAACTAAGGGGTCTTCAATAATGAAAGTGAAATTGTTTTCTTCCAATAGAACCTTAGCATTACAGTCAGTTGCCTCTGCCCTTTGCAACATGCTATGTTATTTTGAGATGGCCCGCTACAACTGGTAAATATACAATCCCTCTCACAGTAACTTCACATCTGTTCTTCTATTGTTGCTTCCTGTATCTTAAAAATCAAAATAATCCGTAAGTAAAGTACTATTAATGTCTACTCTTTGCCTCACATTATGTGCTACAGTAAGATACATTCTTTCATCTTGAAGGATCTCAAAGTGCAGTACTGTCTGTTATTGAAATTGCTTATTCCCTACTGAAATTCAGCTGTCATCAAGAGTAAAAAAGAAACCCACACTTGTTAATTCATTCTGTTCCCACCTCAGTGTGAGCTACAGGCATCTTCTCTAATTTTGAGCTTTTATCAGTGCTGTCTACGCATTATTATTTTATTAAGATTGAACTGGGTAAGCACCAATACCTTACACAAAAATCTGATATTCTTCTACTCATTAAGAGTCAGTAATTTTACATTTCCTATTACCAACATCTTTCTGGCACTTAAACATGGCTAAGAATCACAAAGTGTTGCTTCACAGTACTTCTAAGACAGTGGAAAGGCAGTAGAATAGCAGCAGGGATCTCTGACATTGACTTTTAACAATATTTGTACAATTATTCCTCAGATATCCTTGTGATAGACCAGTTCCACAAGCGGTGTACTTTAAATTTGTCCAGTGGCTTGCTACACACACCAGTTAAACTGAATATCTCCTCTTTTCTGCTCGAGGGGCTTCTGGGAGCAGTCCTGCAATGAAAATGAGCTGGGAAAGCCATCCCAGCTATATAACAGCAGATATAATGGCACACAGCCAACTCATCCACTCCTTTGCATCTGTGCGGTGGGATTTACACGTCTGTAATGTGGGCATAAAACACTGCAAAATCATTTTGTCTAGGTGAAATGGCTAAATAAAGTGCAAGATTCCATTCTCCTCAGTATCCCAGATAATTGTAGTTAATACTCGCAAGGCAGTTTTGCTTTCATCTTGCATCCACAGAATATCATTAAAGTCGGGGAAAGGGGCAGTATTGCCTGTGAGGTTTATTCAGCCGCAGTGGCAAAATACATTAAATCCAACTGCATCTCAGAATATGATGGCATCGTCTCCTCTTATTTCTATTGTTTAAGCATAATCTGCACTGTTATTATCACCTCACAGAGACTCACGCACCACAACGTGAAATTTGCATGAAAACAACAGCTGTCAAACACCAGTAATTGCAAGAAAGAACCAGGGTGAAAAGAGGCAGTCATGAATTCTCTTTGGCAAAATAAGCGAATTCATCAGATTTAGCTTCTGCATGACCAAATGGAATAGAATCACAACTACAAGCATGTGGGTCCTCCAAGTACTATAAAAGTTAGCATTAATTAAAATGCTTATTTTCCATCTGTACTTTGTAATCCATTTTTATCCGGTCTGTTCTACAAGTGCACTCCAGCAGAAACTTTGCAATCCAGACTTTTCCATTAAGATCCTCTTTATCAATAACAAGATGTAGCACAAAAAAAAGTAGTAGCTGAGAGCAAGGGAGATCATCACTGTGGCTGCAAATAACCCTTTGCATTGCCTCTAAGCAGAGCTTGTGACAGAGCAAACCAAGTATCTACAAACTCACCCTTGGGGGTTATTCCCTGATGCTCTGTGCTATTGGTGGTGACTTAAATGAAACAACAGGTGTGGCCAGAGGGGTATGGATTTCCTTCATCACACCTTAAACACATTTATTTGTTTATTTAATCATCCTCAATGTTGGCACCTCCGTTAGAATTCATCAGTGAGATTAAGCCTCAATGGATAGTACCAAGTTGTTTTGTTGCAAGGTTTTTTTTAAAATTTGCATGGCTTATAATATTTACATGCTTACAATAGCTGTGGTTTACTGTGGGTCATAATTTGAACACGGCATTTAACTAAAATGTACTAGGATGTTGGAGGAGAAAGAAGGCAACAACTTAAAATGGATATGTAGTAGCAGCTACGAAAATATGGAATATCCGATAATCTTTTTATACTAAATTCTATATCTGCTACTGTTTCATGTAGCATATAGAATTCCTATTCATTTTCTCTTTATAATTCTAGTTTATTATACATAATACATTTTTTGTCTTCTAATACTATGGAATCATATCAATAGCAAACATTTCAATATCTCAGACCAACCTGGGGACCAGCACCTGAAGCCTCTGCTTAAACTTAAATTCAGGCTGCCATCATCTTTTCTGTCTGGAAAAGAGTCTGCCAAGGAAAGACCATGGAAAATCATGTCTTCTGGTGTGATTGCCACAGAGTGATGTGGTAATCCAAGGTGCTGACAAACACTAAGCTCCTGGAAGAGAAGCACACCCAGAGACTACTCTCAAGGTGAAGGTGCCCATCCAGACTTGCAGGAGTTCTGCCCCAGACTCTGCAGTGTAGCAGATAGGACTTCAAGAAAAATCTGGATAGACTATGCACAGTAATTGAGGTACAGTAATAAACAGGGTGCTGTAGAAGGATTGCACAAAAACCAGGTCTCCCTGCTGACCTTGCCTTTAGAGGACTCTGAGACAAAAATAAACTATAGCATCTTAACTACCTCCATCAGCTAAATCATTAGTCTGTACAGACTCCTACACTTCTGTTTTTGGGGGTAAAACATTAACTTAAACACCTGTCATTGGGAAAGCATTGTCATGAGACCATGGTGAACTCAGGAGTCCATGTCCAAGAGATTTCTAGTGCATTGCTCATTTGGCATCTAATAACCCACCAGGCTTCCTTAACCTCACAACATCTGAGCATTATGTCATTTCACAAATTACTGTTCTTTTTCAGGGCATGATCTCCATCTCAGTTTAAAACCTAAGTGCACAAAAGGGCGTTTTCATTGCTGGTGGGCAGTTCTGTTCATCTGTCAACAACTCACATCCCTTGGCACAAATGCACATACAGCCACCTTCCTCAGGACACAAATGGAGGGCACCCTTACTCTTGTTCCATGTCCCTCAGATGTTGCTCTCTGCCCTTCATTTCTTTTCCATACTTCTGCTATCAACTGGATTTATATCCATAAATTAAACTTGATAAAGTTTTCATTTGCCAGGAAAACAAGGTCTCGAATCCAAAGTTTTGTCAGGACCTAAAAACAAGACAGGTTTTCATTCCTCAAAAGGCTGGTGTCCCTCTGGAGCACCTGTTCATATTCCCACCTAAGAGCAATCTCATAAAACTGACTTAATAGCTTTTACCTGAATAATCTCAATTGAAGGAGTTTGCAACAAACTACTGTACTTCCACAAACCACAAGTGGTCAGTGTATTTAAGTAAAAAAAAAAAATCAGAAAACTCTTAAGATTTGGTATTCCTAAGAGCTCTCCCTCAATTCCCCATGAACAGCAGCAGCTGTTTCTGTGCCAGAAATTTAATACACTACATTTATTTAAAAACCATCCCCCTTTAAATCCTTTTATTTTACAATACTCTAACCTTCCCTGTTTTATACAGTCCTGTTTTTCCATACCTTGTAATTGCTCCTCCTCTGTGCAATAAAAAATATGCTAGTTAAGATCCCACGTCTACCTTGGCTAATCCAGCAGGCAGCCTGTAATTTCAGTGAGCCCTGCTCACCTGTCTCCCAGAGCTTAAATTAATTTCTCTTTCACCTAGCACGAAGGGGAAAAACCACAAATCTCATGCCCAAGACAAGCTGGCACAATTAGTCCCAAGAAAACACATTTTATCTTTATTGTTGTTTACTTCAGACAGCAAGGGCTTGAACCAAAACTATGCTTTTCAATGCCAAGGGCTGACACACAGCTCTAGCTAGTGCTGAGATGCTTCATTTCCTTGCCAGCTATGAATGATACATGTGTGAGGAGTAAGGTTGATCAAAACCCATTTTAATGTTGCTCACAGAATATCTGATCAAAGATTGCTGCAAATCAACGTAGGCTTTAACGCAGTGAATATAAAGTTTTGTTCCTTCATAAGTGACTTGTTATATGTAGGGCAATGCTGTTTATAACATTCAGCACACCATACGAATTGTCATTTTGCACTCTTTGCTGAGATGCTTGAAAACAGGGAAAAAGCACTGGCAAACAAATTTTAAAATATTCTTTGAGCTGTGAGGGAATATCTGTTTAGATGCAGTTTGGTTTAGGTGCTTAGGTAGGAATGGGAAGTCTATCTTTCTATAATACATTAAGGTTTAGTTTTGATTGGATTTGGGGCTTTTTTTTTTTTTACATTTACCTCACTCACTGCAATGAAGAGATCCTCATGACATGCATACACCTAAGGGGTTCTTACAAGAGACTCTCTCATGTCTGCTGATCACCTAGGTCAATAGAGCTTGCTGTTTTCTGTAGTAGACCTCTAAGATATGTCACAGGAACTGAACAGTACAAATGCCTTCCTCTCCCTCCTGACTATAGAAAAAGGTTATATTGAACAGAATAGACAGAGTAGATAGAGCTGCAACATTTGACCTCCCCAGAGTGCATGCTAGGATAGATCTCCCATCTCACCTAGCTGAGCCTCCAGGGGTGACTACTGCACCATGTCAGGGTGTCTCAGAGACAGCTCTCAGAGCCTTGCTTAGATTCAGAGTTGGGCAGGGAACAATTTGCCCGTGCACGTCCAGAGAGCCTTAATATTCCAGAGGAAACACACATCCAACTTTCTTATGCCAGATGTAATGACTAACAAGTTACAAAAACCCTTAATCTTATGCACCATGCTCTGATTTTGATGGTCTCACTAACATTTTTAACCTATATAGGAAACCCATGGCCACATTTTTAACTAAGTGGTAAGTAATTTGGGGTGTTCAGAACCTCTTCTCTGAAAAGTAGTCATGCACCTATGTTTGCATCTACAGACTCTAAGCCTCACCAACTTTCAATGTATTTACCTCTAAATATGCCACACAAAAAGGAAGTGGAATCAGGTTATTTTTAAGATAAATAAAGTAAAAGTGAGTTTTGAACAACATGCCTATGAATGGAACAAAAAAATGTGTGCTAAGTTAGAAATGGATGTCCATTCCTCAAATATTGACTCTAGCTTTAAACTGTCTGCTAATGCACACAGGAATTTCTGAGAAGCCAAAGCCCTCTGATGTAGTTTGAAGGTCCAGTCACACTTTATCTAACACACAAATAAACCAAATCTTAATGGCCTATTACTGACTGCATACTTATGCTGGATAGGCTCCAAAATTTGCTTATCTAATTATTGTGGCCAAAATAAAGTGTAAGTACAAGCTTCACATTAATTAATTATGGATCCATTCCAGCTTCTCCTTAAGTCAGCGACTCTGTTTTTGACTAACTTTCACTAGTCCTAAATTAGCATGTAGGACAAACACAGTAAGAAAAAAACAGGAGAAACAATTAAGTTTCTAGGATTTTCAAACATTATTGGTGAGTTGTCATTTTTCATTAAGAATACTCCTAACCATTCCTCTCAATGTGGCAAGAGCTGTGAAATTTATATTACAAATTATATTATATATATTATAAATTTATGTGATATAAGGATGAAATTCAAGTTTGTTCTCTCTTATCAAAGAACTCAAATTTCTGGTGGCACCACCCTGAGACACACATTAATCAGGTGTTTTCTTCCCCCTTTCAGTAGCTTTCCCTTACACTTGAGGGATTGGTGAAAACACCATCTGTACACCCAAGCCTCCAACCAGCCGCCCCAATGCCTTGAAGTGCTTTTTAATTGTCTTTGGACTTTTCTCTGCAACCTCACCATTGCCAACCTGGATAACGAACAGAGCACTGCACCAGACCAGAGATCTTCCTTTTAACATAGAATTGTTGAATGTCAGGTTGGAAGGGACCTTAAAGATCATCTGGTCCAACTCTTCTAATATTATTATTTAGATACACACACACACACACACACACACAAGACTTCTAACCTGAGCCCCTGGGAGGCAGGAGACTTCCCTGTGGAATGGGTGTGGATGACAAATGGGGCCCTCTGTTCCCCTCAGAAAGGACAATCACAGAATGTTAGGGGTTGGAAGGGACCCCAAAAGATCATTGAGTCCAAGCCCCCTGCCAGAGCAGGACCACCTAGTGTAAGTCACACAGGAATATATCCAGGTGGGTTTTCAGTGTCTCCAGGGAAAGAGACTCCACAACCTCACTGGGCAGCCTGTTCCAGTGCTCTGTCACCCCCACAGTGAAAAAGCTTTTCTTTATGTTTACACAGAAGCTCCTATGCTCAAACTTGCACCCATTACCCTTTGTCCTATCATTGGTCATCAGTAAGAAGAGCCTGGCTCCATCCTCCTGGCACTCACCCTTTACATATTTGTAAACATTAATGAGGTCACCACCCGTTCTTCTCCAAGCTGGAGACCCAGCTCCCTCAGCCTTGCCTCATAAGTGAGATGTTCCACTCCCTTGATCATCTTTGTGGCTCTGCACTGGACTCTTTCAAGCAGTTCCCTGTCCTTCTTGAGCTGAGGGGCCCAGAGTCACATACTGCAATTACTGTCCCTTTTTTCTTAGTTGTATAAGCCTGAAGGTGTCATGGTGAGTGATTTGCCCTGGGCAATTCACTGGATGGATCTTCATCTCCAACCTCAGTTGCCTGGCCCTCAACTTCCAAAGCCCCATACTTCTTGTATGAGGGAAACTGGGAAGGTGAAGGGGGCCAGGAGGGTTTTGCTTGCCTCCCCTAGGAGGGACCTCTCTCCATTCCCCCCTCTCCCTTAGGTCCTCTCCTTCTGCCTTATGACAGGAGGGGATCCTCCACTTCTAGCGGAACCTCTACCTGCTGCCTTTGCCTCAGGGTATGACTCCACCACTCTATTTTGTTCAGTTGTTTCTCAAGCAGGGAGGGGACAACCACTGCTCACTGCATCCCATGCCCTGAGCACAGGCCCTACCTGATTGCCTGTGAGCAGCCCAGGGGGCAACCCCACCCTGCTCTCTCTGCTCCTCCGCCCCAGGGGCTCTTTTCGGGTCCCACTGCTCTCCCCGGGCCGTCGGCTCCAGAAACCACCATTTTCTGTTTCCCCTCCAGTCTCAATCTCTCACAAGTTTTTTAAGGCAATGCACTCACCACTGCTGCTGCTTCCTCGTGGTCTGAGGGAAGCTCCCACTATGGCCACTTTTAAATTTCCCGCAGTTTTCCCAGCATGCCCCCAACCACTGCAGCCTCTCCATCTATCGCGATAGCTGCCGGTTCCCCACTCTGCTCAGGTCTTGCTGTTCTGCTTCATTCTGTGTAGGCTCCATGACACCCCCGACCCTCACCCACTCTCCCCACGTCCCCTGTCTCCCACCACCGAGAGCAGAATAGAGGGTTACTGCTTAACTGAGGACTCCTTTGCTTCAGTCGACACTTCATAGTTGGTTAAAAAAGCGAATGAGAAGATGGTCTTTCTGAAAACACCGGAAGAAAATGGAAAGCTTTGTTTTTATCAACTTCATTTTGTTAATTTTCTATTAGTCTAAATTTTCTAATTTAATTTGAATATATTGCATTAACTGTTGTTTGGATTTGGCTTTTTTTAGTAGTTTTGCTCATGAGCAACATTTTAATGAGTTTTAACAATATTTGGTCCATAATAAGTATATAGCATAGACTTAATGCAAACTATTACAAAGCATTAGTGAACATGAGTAAGACCCATAATGAATAAGTGCCTCTAATTCTTGTAAGGTTGACCCAAATTATTTTTTTGTATTCAATATTAACTGTGTCAGTTTTTGTTTTGTTTAGGTTTGGCTATTTGACTTTTAGCAAATTGGACAAGGGCTCATTAATGAATCTTTTCATGTGTAGCCTAATTACTGTTCAGTATTGTGTGTTTTATAGAATAATACAAAACATGTCAAAGTTTTCCTATAAGGGAAATGGACATCATTAATACAACAGTTATCCACAGAATATTGTTCACAGAAGACATACAAATTAAATGCCATAAATGTTAAATCGTTAACAACGAAGGAAAACAACAGCCTCTTTTTTTCTCAGACTTGTATCAGAAGCTGATAAGAGGCAGACAATGAATTAAAGAACAAAAGACTCATTTAGAAAATGTCCCAGCAAGCACCATCTTGAGATTATAACTGGGACAAATCAATGCAGAGGTACACAAAAGGACAATTAGATAATAGCCAAGCAACCAGTTTTTAGTTTTGGTTGGTTGTTGGGTTTTGTTTTTTTTTTCTATAAATACAGAAAATTAAAATGTATTGGGACTACTAAGAACTTCTGATAACAGTTACAGCCTTGCTTCTTTCTGATACACTGAATGCCAGCTCCCTGTTTAATAAATAAAAATGCTTTCCCTAGAGCCTTGGAAGTAAATTGCACAAAATATCTTCCATTTCATGCATTCAGAAATACAAAATTTGTCTCTCATGCAGGCTTAAAAATGACTTCCTCAACCCTTCTGTATGGTCGTGCTTCTTTGATTATGGCTTTAGCAGCAAAAAAAGGAAATTCTGAACCCTCAGTTGCAGGGAAGTTGGAAAGTAAAAATCTCTATGGCACCATCTACTCTGGTTTGGCCAGTATGGATGTCTGGTTGGAAGGAAGGGTTACACTTTCACATGATAATTCTTCTCTGATTTCTGGCAACCAGAATGTCAAGGTCATCCGTACCTCTAAATTACAATATCATTTGATGTTACTCCTAGGATAAAGCAGCCTAACTTCACCTTTTTCCCTGGAGTATGGCTAAGGACACAAGGTAACCGTTGGTACATAAGGCACAACATTTCTGATTCAGGAGTTTTAAAGCACACACTTTGAAGTGCAGTGTGGGAAAAAATCCCTGGAGGCTTAAAGGACGACACGCAGTCACCAATATGGTTAAAGTGAAGTCGTTTATTAACAGCGGACACTCGCTTTATATAGAACCTTTGTTTATATAACGATATCTTGCAGGTGGCTATATCTTGGACACAAATTCTCTTCTCACAGAACTTCTGCTGGCTACCTCATTATCCTGTTATTCTTCTTTTCTACTGCCAGCTCCCTTATCTTTTTCCCATAGCTCATCTTTCAGTAACCTTGCAACTGGGTCTCAAGACCCTTAGTTTACTCTAGCTAAAGCTAAATAGTCAGGATTGCTCACATGTCTGTTTTCTTCCAGACCGTTTCCCAACAGTGCAGCCCAGCTCCAGAACCAGTGGCAGCACAGCCATACCAGTGGGATACTACACCTTAAGTGTGACTCAAAAGCTGGAGGTCACTGATGGATTCAGCAGTGCTATAAGGTGGCTGTTCCTTGTTTGATGCCAGGGTAGATGTCTGGCAACACCCAGGTGAATATTTGTATGGCTTTGTGCTGCTCCCTGATAAAACAATCCACTCACAGTTCAGAACCACATGTTTCAATCTGATGTCTAGACATACACTTAACCTACACCATATTAAAAGAGAATATAAAAAACCTCTAGAGAAATAAATATTGATATTATGGTACTGATGTTATAATTCTTCTGAATTCCAGCTACCTGAAACATACCTTGGAAACAACTACTAGTCGCATGTACTAATATATACAAAAATACAAGGTTGTATATAAATACAAAAAAATACAATATATATAGCCAGTATAAACACATATACTCTCTATTCAGAATTTTAGCTCATTTGTATGACATACTTAGGGAGGTTTTGGTTTTGGAGTATTCAATCAATCCAGAAACTTCCTAGCTTTACATATATTCCACTCTATTTCATTTTAGATAAGACTAGCTAGTCCCCCACACGTATATGTTTATTTAGTTGCATATTTATAGCAGAAAGAACTCACCATGGACATGTAGATATATCAATACCAATTTGCATTACAACCTGCACATTTAAGCTGGTATAGAGGGTTTCCTTTATTTCACAGTCTGGATCATTACAGTAGATGGGAAGTGTCAGCTGCGTACATCGAGATTTTCTGCATCTGCATCTGTTTAATCCACTCTCTATTCCCTCATGAGACAGAAGTTATGGACACAGCCGTATCTGTTTTCCCTCTACAGCCCCTGGCTATGAATTCATGAAGCATTCTCCACTGCACAGATTGGCTGCTCAGATTGTTCTCTGAGGACAGGATTTAGACTCAGCTGAACTTTTCATGCCGTGTGCAATTTATAAAAAAGAATTGGCTTTCAAAATAAATTATGGCTGTATGTTAGAAAAATAGAAATATGGTTAGCTCCTATCTGACCTGCCTATATATTCATATGGCTGCTCTGGGTATTTCTCCTGAATTAATTGGTCCTGTGTGTACAAAATGCTGGGATAGATATTAAAGTGAATGGTACATTATATCTAGTCAGGGAAAGGAAATCTAGCTATGACAGAGACAGAAAAACATATAAGGGTGACCACAGAATCACAGAATGGTTTGGGTCAAAAGGGACCTTAAAGATCATCCAGTTCCAACCCCCTGCATGGGCAGGGACACCTCCCACTAGACCAGGTTGCTCAAGGCCCCATCTAACCTGGCCTTCAACACTTCCAGGGATGGGGCAGCCATAAGTTCTCTGGGCAACCTGTGCCAGTGTCTCACCACCCTCACAGGAAAGAATTTATTCCTAAAGTCTAACCTAAATCTCTCCTCTGCAAGTCTGAAAGCATTTTCCCTTCCATCCTCTCACTATGCACCTGTGTAAAAAGCCCTACCCCATGGAAGCATTTTGGGGTCCTATTGAATTTTGTCTGGGCTTGCTAAGATTCCAGCTGCCTTTCTTACTGCTTGAGTCAGTGGCTTCACTGACATACTGTTCAAATGTTTGAACATTGTAACGATGAACAAACAAGATCTTTAGATTGTTTAATGCTTCTTTCTTGAACACATATCACAAGAATTGTATTCTGTACTTGAGATGAAAACTCCTTAGAGTCGTGTACAGCTAGTCTTGTGCAATATGTATTAAAAATTGTATGCCCCAGGAGCATGTTTTTCACAGTTGAGTCATACTGAAACTTAATGGTCTTTCCTTGATGAACTACTATGACCAAGGCTGTTCCCATCCAGCTCTTTTTAACTAATGTATTCCTGGATGATAGTGGACAGGTTTGAAGCTAGGCTCCCAAGTTTATTTTATACCATCCCCTTGCACTTTAAAAAATTCTTCCTGTTCCTGTTACTTCAACTCTCAAGGTCATTTACTTCTTTCACTGTGATGAAGCAATACTTTTCTCTCCTCCAAATGATGTTTCCCAATTTTTGCTTCTATGCCAAGATCATAAATAAAAACATTAAACATACTGTTCCCAAAATTGATTTTTGAGAAATTTCAGTAGCAGCCTCCTTTTAGGAGGCTCGACTCCCCTTGAGTTGAGCTTGCTGTCAAGTCTTCACTTTTATAGTTTCTACACTAAGCACTCTCACCTTGATCTTAAATAATAGTTTCACATGAGCTTCTACACCAAATTGTTTTCTGTATTTAGCAGTATTTTTCTTCTGCTTATTAATCAGTTTTCAGTAAAAGCCATCTAGTATGATACTCTCTACTTCCAGTAAGCTCATATGGCACTGCCTCTCATATTTTTCTCTATAATGTCAGTCATTTTTACTTCAAAATGATGGCTCCCTGGCTTTGTATTTTGTTGGAAAATCTGTAATTTTAAAAAAAGTCTATTGAATTGATAGGCTGATATCTGATTCAGTGGTGGCTTCCAGCATAAATTCTGTGAAAGTGTGAGAGAAAAACCGAGATAGAATATGGAAAGATTCTGAAGACATGGTTAAGCTTTCTTACAAAAACAAAATGGGAGAAGAGCTATTATGGCACCCCAAAAACTTTATTTGCCAATTAGAAGGTGTTGATAGATGAGTGCATTATAAAGGAAAAATGTTATAGAAAGACCTAAGAGATGAGTTATTTCTCAAATGTTCTACTGGTCTGAGCTTTTACTGTTTCCTAATCATTCTGTACTCCAGCTTCAGAGTGTATCTACACTTCTTCCACAATTCAGCAAAATAAACCTGCCAAAATGCTGTCAAAAATATTTGAACAAACACGACATACCTTTCTGCTCCACTTTCTGTTTCATTAACCAGTTTAATGTCAGGTGAACAGAATCACTGTTAGATGAGTGACCATGGGTTCCTTGTACATCCTTAAAGACCATAACTTCAGAAGGTTGGCATCCTAACATTTTGCCCGAATTTATTGCACCTTCTGTTAACATTCCCTGCTGAATCTTAAGGATCATGAGGTAAAATTGTAAAAGAAATGGAAGAACTTTGTCTTGGCACAGCTAGACCTCTATTTCATATATATAAGTATAGCTAAATGAGTAAGATGAATAAGATACATCAGGAGTAAGATACACAAAGATTCTAATTAATTTTCCTTGCACTGTGATTCTTACATTTTCAGATATGTGATTTTATTTTCAGATAGCAAGTTTATTGAAAACAATCTTTGGTCTTGGAAAAAAAGCAAGCTTAACCTTAAGCTGCTTAAGATTCCCTACAAAGCCAACAGGACTTCAACTACTTTGGACTTAATGCGTTTGTCTGTTACCAGAAGGAGTTAAAATGTCTTTGGGTTTGTTAAATTTCTTACAAAATCCAACAGTATAGCTCATGCTACTGTTATACCAACTGACCTACATGTATAACCAGTGTAGTTTTAATTGCAAATAACATATTTTCATCCAAAATACTACGATTTTTTATTAAGGTTGTGCTCATTTTGTGTGAAACCGATGACAATCTGAATCTGTTTCTGGTAACTCATACAAATAACTAGATAACTACATAAACTCCACAGTTGGTAGAAACTGTCATGCATTGATATAACACATATAGACTGCAGTTAATCTGGGATTCAGTACAATGAAAGTACACCAAGTTACAATCTCACTGAGTTGTAAGGCTGATATATACCCCAAGAGCAGAATAGCAACCAATTCACACACTGAAGTGATACGGTGCAGATTATGCCTGAGAGGCTGTGAATACAAAATTGGAATTTGCCATCTGAGCATTCAGATACTATATCTGCCTTCTGAAGTATCCTGCAATTAAACTCCCACACCCAGAGCATCCTGGAGAGAGAACTGAAATTGTCTTTAGAAGTTGAAGAATATTCTCTCCCCGTATTAGCTCTAAACCAGACCTTCATCTCCATCACCTGTTTTCCACTCAGTCCTAATCATTCTTTCTCTTGGACCACAGGGCAGTAGATGTTTCCTACGTCCCTTTTGTCTAAAGCAGGATGTTTTGCTTCACTTCTCACCAAAGGAAAGAGGGGGAGACAATTTCAGGGAGATAATACATTTGACCTCTCTGATAATATTCAAAATGCTGGTCAGGAAGGTTAGAAGCAAACATCAGCTTTCTTTCACACCTCTTAGCTCATTCCACAAATTAATAACATCATACTGGGAGCAGCCTAGACCCTGAGTAATGAATGTTAGCCATAGTTCCTGCTGGCTGCTTCCGAGGATGCATTTATTTTTCTCATTATCTTACACACAATCTCCCAGCTATTGTCTGCTACCCCTGCTCACTCAGGAAACCTCAGAAAGTGCTAAAGATGTCAAGAAGCAATAAGCCTCATTTATTTTTATGGCCTTCATCAGCACTTTCTTTTTTGCTTAAAGGCCTATAATAGAATCCACTGATTAGAATCAGCACCATATCAGAATATAGATATGATGGCCCTTTTCTGAAGGTGAATAGGCTACTGAAGGACAGTTTCTCCATTTGATACTTCTAGAGGATACTGAGGCTAGACAAAATTAATTGTGTTTTTTTCTTTTCCTTCTCCTTCTCACTGCTTTCCCAGGCATTTGAAAGCTGATTAACTAAAATATTAAGGAGGATTATAATAAAGAGTCTAATGAATTAAAAGAAAATTATTCAACAAGAACAATACCACAAGCTAGGAATTTGGATTTGATAGCTACTAATAAAATAGTGTAAATGAACAGAGAAACACCCACTGGTTATACTGTCATATTTATCACAAAATAAATCAAGAAGCAAATAATTGACTTCTGTTAAAATGTTTTCACTACACATAATACTAACAGACCAATTTATGATAAGCAGATTATCTGTCCTCTTCCCTGTTCAGGTCTTACCTGAAAATTGTCCTGTTTCCAAACCCAAAGTATCTAAATCCCACATAAACTTTAAAAATGAAGATTTAGTTCCTCCTTTATGCACACCTATTCTTCATGGACAATGATAAGAGGCGAAGATTAGCAAATTTCTAGCACAGTTCTAGCCAGCAATTTCAGATTATTGCAAACTTAATGGTAATTTTTGCTTAGAATTATTCACACAAGAAGGAAGAGGTAAGACTGCACCTGGTTAAGACTGCACCAGGCTGTGGGCGATAGTTGTAGTGCAACTACTATTTACAAAATTACTGCATTCTTACACCTGTATGCAATTTCAAATCATTTTTTTGCTGCCTATCTATATTGAAAATTCACCCAAAGACTTCCTCAGTGATAGACAGCAATATCCACATGATTTGTTTATATGGAACAGGCAGTGTACTTTCAGTATAAGTCAACTTATTTTTCTTTTACTTTTTTTGGAACACAAAACCTCCAGGTCACACTGTTTCCAAGCTGTTCTAAGTAAATCTGTAGTGTCTGGATTTACTGGCAACAAAGGAAAGTTACTGCTTTTGAGTATCATTTAATTTCTGGCAAAGTAAGGTACAGGGACTAATATTTTAAAAATAAGGTTTCTCTTTAAAGAAAGCAGACACTGTGGGTGTGAAAATTGGAAAAGAAATCTTCCAAGCTACAACTGCCTATATAAAGGTGTACAAAACCTCTTTCACTGAAACTGAAAATCTGGTGGGCTATTTAAGTATGCCACTTACCTCTCATGGATAGAGCACTGTATCCCCACAGTCATGAAGTATAATTTTGTCATTTGATCAGGATGAGAGGAAAAGTTATTGCAGAAGAATAATGAAGCAGCAATCTTATGTGACATGTATGGATTTATTATACTTTCAGAAAGATTGCTCCACATTAGATTCAGAAATCATACAGAAATCACATTCACAAAACACAAAACCCATATACATATATCCTAAATCCATCACACTGTGAAAAATAAAACACAAATGCGTTGCTGTACGTGGATCACCTAGTGTAAGGTTTCGTTCTAATAATCTATGAAAATAAATTTAAAAACTCTGTTTTGATGCCCAGGAGTTTTTGTTTCATTTTTTCTTTTTTAAAAAGTGGGTAATACTCAGGATTGATTCTACTAAAATTCTAGTACAACAGACATTGTCTCTAGCTAGAATGGGATTTAATAATTTTCCTGTGTTTTTTAGAGATAACCAGCTTTGCCCTTTCTATATGTGGCTTGGGCTATGCATGTCTAATTACATGTTAAAAGTTAGTAAAAAGTATATAAAAAGTTACAAAAATAGTACTGAGCTGATACAAAGTAAGGAAACTGGTAAATGGAGTCATTCTTCATGAAACATGGAGGAGGAAGCTGTACTCCATATGATGGCACAAGGGGACCACTTCCCTCAAATCCTTATGCTCTGTGACAGTTTCACAAAGGGATACGGAGCATTTACAGCCAGCTAGGGGAAGTGGGCAAGCATCCATGAATTCCTGTTCCCAAGGAAGCAGCCCATAAAAGGGTGCAGCCACATCCCTGCTATGGAGACAAGCAAGTGGACCAGATAAAAGCTCTACACTTCATGTTTGGATCAGGCACACATGTAGAAATGTAAACCTATGAAAATGCACACACAGACAGCGGGTGTGCCCAGACAATGCTGAAGAAATGCATTTGGTTGCTATAGCAGGAGAGGTCTTCAGGCATTTGGTTGGAGAGGTCTTCAGGCATTATTATCTGTGATCAAACTGAGCCCCTTAGCAAGGGCTGAAATCTCTAACCTGCCACATTACCAAGCCTTGCTTGTAGAAGTAGCTTCTATTTCTTTCCTCATGAGAGCTGTGTCATTCAGGTCTGCTGAGTCTACTGAACTCTGGGCCCTCCTCAACTGTTTCTTCTGGTCTTTCATTCTGCTTTTTGGTATGGTCTCTAATTCTGTTGGTGCTCTCCAGCATGAGATTTTTAAAGCTGTTGGCAGAGCTGGTGTTTATACTTAAGGAGCAGTGATTCCTCCCTTTTTCCCAATTTCACAGCTGTAGTGCAGGCCACTTGAAATCTGCCAGTCATATTCTTCCAGGTTCATTGCCCATTCTTACAACCTTGAGAGCAACCCCAGAGCATTTCTGGAAGAACTGCCACCACCCAGTTTCACTGTGTGGAAAAGAAAATTCAACCTTATCCTGTGCATGTGATGCATTTGGGGGAGTTCTAAGAGGAAAAAAAAAAAACCTTTGTCCCTTGCTCTGTTACATAGGTGGTTACACTAGAAGTGCACTGTCGTTGTAACCAATCTGCCTGAGTTCACAGAAAAATTTAAATGCAGACTTTGAGTGCTAAAGCTGCTGCTCACCTTTGCTGAACAAGCTACAGTTCATTAGCTGGGAGTGTTAAGTAGCTTGTAAACATCTTACCTGGATGAGCCACCTAATGGAAATGTGAAGCCAGACTTTCAGTGTGAGACTATTTTGTTACTAAAACCAAGGATTGCAGTGTGCTACACAGCAAGAGTGCTAAATGGAAAACTCCTATAGACCAGTAATTTTGTAATTCTCTGTAAGGATGCTGTCCATGATTTTGACAAAATTTGCAGAGCTCTAGATAATTTCTACAGAATTGGGTACTTGCTTTTTTTGTTGCTTTCTTACAAGTTTCACTTTAGGTAGATGATTGGGGAGGAATTGTAAGCAATTGCTGAGCAAAGTTTACAATCTTACAAGTTAGGGATAGAAAACTCACTCACTAAATTCTTGCTAGTCCTACCTAGCAAACACTTTCTAAGGCAGACAAAAAGACAGCTTTCCTGATACATTTAAGCTAATAATAAATAATATTCTATAGATTTAATATTTTAAAATATAAATGGTGGTGAAATAAAATAGGTTCAAGTATGGAATATTCCAAGTTCCTCATTATGTATAAGCAAGAGATTTTCAGTCTGAAAAATAGGCCCTGTGGTTCCAAATTCTTGAAGGAAAATAAGCAAATAAAGGTGAGAGTTTCAACAGCAGTGATTTTTAAAAACTACAAAGGACCCACATTGCATGTAAATCACCTGAAAATACAGAGCAGTACAACTAATGTCAGCCATCTCTTTCATATTCAGAATCATTAATCTCTTGGACATGACAAATCTTTTTAGCAGAAGGGAATAAATTCAAGATAATAAGTTTTAAAGTAATGAATAACTCTTGCCTATGAAGTGCTTTAATGACTCTCCTTGTCAGAATTCAGATTTTATTATTAACTCTACAAAATGGCAGAAGCCTGAAGAGATACAGTTACAAATCAATTTCACTGCTGTTTCATAATGAGTCACTAATTGACCTCAGTTTCTGATGGAGTCACATATTTCCTCCCATACTTTATTTTAATGATGTGTGTATCAAAGATTTAGAGACTGGTTATAAAGGAATTTATTTGAACACTGTGTTGCCTTGTATAGGCTTTTAATGGCAGAAATATAAATCACTTTGAAAGCATTAACTCTAATGGTTGGGATGTATTTTTTACATCCTTTTATAGTTAAGATGATCATAATTTTGTTGAAATAGGTGCTTGATTTATCTACTTTAAAATATGAAAGAATTATAGTGAAGAAAGAGCATTCAGATTCTCCACTAATGAATACAGACTATAAAATATTTTACTTAGCTTTCACAGAGTCTTAAAAAGAAATGACATTAGAATTAACAAATAGCTTTGGTAAAACACTGTTTACTACATCCTGTGTAATTCTGGAATACATCCTTATGATGTAAGGTATTTGGGTAATGAATAGCCAAAATATATATTTAAAATACTTTTGCATCAGATTTTTATCTCTGATTTTTATCTGCCAAAAGCTCAAAACCACTTTTCCAGATGTCATTAGATATTTGGCACTCTGTAAAAGGAAAACATCTGGCCTTTCCTAAATCTAATGGAAATCCAGATGGTTTAAATAGAATTATTATATCAGTCAAGTCTGAGTTTATAAGTTAAAAGAGAGACTATTTGAAACACAGACTTTTAGGAGTCACTTGAGGGTGTGTGTTCAATTCAGATTTGATTTTTGAGAGAGGATGAAGTGGGTGGAGATGGATAAGGAGGCTGCAGTTCCATTTGCTTATCTGGCCAAGCCTTGTACCTGGTGACCATGGACTCCTTTGTTCCAAGGCCACGAGCAGGAGACATCCACTACTGAGTGTTCACCAGTGAATATATTGGTCTGCTGGAGTAGAGGAGGTGCCAGATGGACTTCAGGGAGGGGACTGCTACAGAAGGAACAGCAAAAGTTTGTAGAGAATCAGGAGGAATTGCCCGGATGCTCCAACTTCAGTTTCCCTTAGCAGAGAGAAGAGCTGAAGTGTGTCTTAGTCTGGAGTTAAAACACCCCTGTGAGAAGTTGTTTGCTTGCACTTGCTATGGATTGGGTCATGTAAAGAAAGCAAGAAAAGCAAAATTGCTCTAAATAATCACATGGAGTCCTAACTTCTGAACACATATCAAATACTCAGCTGTGAAATTTCAGAGTTGAGCATTTTTTACTTCTGTTGTTGGGAAAGACTAATTCTATGAATCATAAAAATTTCAGTCCTATGTTGCATTGAGTCAGACACATAATGATATATTGCAACCATTGAATTTATGAAATTACTGTTGCAGCTTGGTTGATTCAACTATGTAAGTGTAACGAGGAATAACCAATTCCTAAAAAATGAGTGGAAAAATCCTATCACACCACAAAACACCTCGAAAGACATACAAGCATTTTTAGAAAATTGCATTAACTCCTTCAACATTCAATCACTTCACCATGACACCTAAGCATATCTTAACATTACCCAGGTAAAAACATCCATAGTTGTTCATATAAAAACTCAGAGTATTCATATATATCATATAAAAACTTTGTTGTGTTTTCTTGCTACCATCATTTTGTTGTGATTTTTCTGTCTTTGTCCGCCATATTTTAACTCTGATTTCAGTGATGGCAGTAAACAGTGGGAAAGGAAGTAAATTGGGTTCCTTATTTCACTTGTGACATATGTAACATAGCTGTGTTCATTAGCAAAAAACTGCCTGTCTTTTTCTAAGAATATTTAAAAATAAAACCCCAAAAGAAAGCCTAAAAATAAATAGTGGCTATACCCAATAGATTGGAAGATAATTTATGCTTGATTGTCGTATGGACAGATGTAGCATGCATTACTTTAGTGAAAAATGAGAAAATTTAAAGTAAAGAAAAAGGAAGAATAAGAAAAGCACATAAAGCACTCATTATTTGAGCCAGAACATCTCCTCCTAAATTAAAACAAGTTTCTGTGAATTAGTACAACTGCTGCAGCAAAGAAACATGGGGGAAAGCTAAGAATTGCCACTGGAGAAAAGAAAGAAAGAAATATGAAAGCTCTTTGACTTTAAAGAATCCTATGAGAGGAAAAACTGTACTCACTAAAAATTATTGGACCATTTTCACATAAATACTTCTATTTTTTAAAGGACAAATCATGGAAAGAAGAGCTTTCTCAAGTGTAGTAAACCTCTTCTCACTTTTTCTTATGCTACCCTGTCAAAGGGTACCCTGATTCACACCCGATTCACATCCAATACAAGAAAAATCTTGTCAAGAGCTGGCCCATAATGAACCTTGTAGTTGTTTTGACTGAACTATTTATTCCTAAATGGAATCGGTATCTTCTCCTACCTGTATTAAATTCCAGCTTAAATCTTCTCTGCACAATATGCACCATAAAAGAAAACAAAACGTGCCAAGATTTTCCAAGGTTGCAGCCAGCCTGGAGGAACCACTTATGTTCTGCTATCACTGAAATTCAAAACACTTTTGACATGTCACATCTCTACTGCAACTTGTAGTGCAATCAAATCCTAATTGAGAAGAAAAGCAGGTCTCAAGTGTACCATTTCAAAGCTTTAAGTATCTTCAAAAGACACTTTAAGGGCCTACAATTACCCTGAGGTGCAGTCAGGTGAGGGTGATATTTAGGTAACTGCTATGTTAACTACATATTCATATATATCTATATCTATATCTATATATATATACATCTACATACCTATCTCACTAAATGCTTTTCAGGTGGCTTTTCTTTTGTAAACTCTTTGTTTTCTTTTTTTTTTTTTTCTGTACCTATTAATTCATATAATAAAATAAGGTGTTTGAACAACACTGTTTCACACATGTATCACAAATATAAATGCTTGTATTTGTATGTATGTGTGTACATGTGTTCTAAAAAATCAAGTGAGGCACAACTGGTCTCATCTGCTCTTAGGTACTTCATCTTTAACTTGAATACATGGTGTATTATGTAAAAAGCAGTCGTTTGCTTTTGCTCCACACTCCACTTTTCTTCCTTATGTACTAAAAATGCATTAAGATGTTTAAACTGCAAATCCAAATCACAGAAATAAAGTGTAACATAAACTTCAGCTCAGCTTCCCTATGTGTGTACATTTGCATGATCTCAAGTTACATGTTCAGAGATTTATTGCCAATAGGACTCTGCCTCATTTAAATAACAACAGACATTCCCAATTTCTCTGTGTATCTCATTTGTTATATGTGCCAGACATTATTTAACACAAACAATTTAAATCTTGCAACAGTTCAGCATCATTAGTTTCTTAATGGGTTCAGGGATGGATGACAGACAGCAGAAGAAAGGACTGGTACAGTAGGGTGATGTTAGTGAGGCCAAAGGGATGGAGGGACAGAAGAGCACTGATGGGAACAGGAGGGGCTTCATGTGAGCAGAACAGGATAATAGAATATAATAATAGAATAATTCACTTGGAAGGGACCAAAAATGGTCATCTAGTCCAACTGCTTGAACAAGTCAGGTCTGACCAAAACTTGATGTTGTTAAGGACATTGTCCAAATGCCTCTTGAACACTGTCAGGCTTGGGACATTGACCACCTCTCCAGAAAGCTTGTTTCTATGTTTGGCCACCTTCTCAGTAAAAAATGCTTCCTAATGTCTAATCTGAACATCCCTGGGTGCTGCTTTGAACCATTCCTACTAATCCTGTCACTGAATACTAGGGAGAAGAGCTCATCACCTCCCTCTCCATGTTCCCTCCTCAGGAATCTGTAGAGAGCAATGAGGCTGCCTCTCAGAGCAGATCCTAGATGAAGCAGAGAGCAGCAGGAAAAACAACTCCTAAAAGCAGCCAGGTGAAGGGAAGTACCATTTCTTCTGCATTTGAAAACGGCTTTGGGCCCTTGAAAGTTCACACACACTTCAGTGAAGACATTTTTCCCATAAGCAGTTTCAAACACACAAATGGATACTCACACAAAATTACAAAATGCTTTATTTGTGTTTGTTTTAGGATGTGAGTTCAGAATTTGTGGAATGTGCAGACACAACTCAGGATTTTTGAATAGATGGAGGTTACTGGCTGCAAGGTATATGCTTTCTGCTCATGTCAGTTCAGATGACAAACTGAGGCCAGCAGTTTCTATAGCACAAAAAATGCCCATGAGCAGAGTGCCTAGCACAAAAACTGTATCTTCACTTGAACACCTCTGTTCCCAGATATTTAAGGTACAATGGTACCAAAAAAATAGTCATGTCAAGCATGGATGAACATATTTAAATTTAATAAAATGTAAGTTTAAAACTCTAAATTAAAATCTGAAGCAAAATACTTTCTAGAAAGCTTTTAATATTTTATTACAAAACTGTATGGGGAATTATTCTTTTTTTGCTAAATCCTGTATTCCAAAATTAGGAAAATACAGATTTCATCTTTCCTCTTGCTGTCCCTTTCCCAGGGATTTTCAAATATTTGGGGATCTTAGTTAGCATGTTTGGGGTTTTGTTGTGAGATTTTTCTTGGCTTTTAATTTGACTAATCCTCAGTGGTAGCATTTTTGTGGGATTTTTTTTCACTGTCTTTCTATACTACATTCTTTGATATATCTTGAAATTGAAATAGAAGTGTTTCATATCTTTGGCATTTACCCCAAAATCAAGCAAATAAAATTTGAGAGGGGTATATAATATGTGCAATTCCACATCTTTGTAAACAATTATTTGATGATTTGGACCTGATCATTTGTCTGGTCAAGAAGTCTGTAAGTGCTGTGTGTCAGATTCATCTCAGTATTAAGACACCTACAACATGTTTCTTGGAGCCTTCTTTCATCATCAGAGTAGTCAAACAGGCATCTATAGAGTGTGTTTCACCTGTCTTCTGGAGACAGGTACATTAAGATGAGCTGAAACATGTCTTACAAAAGAGATTCCTGTGAGACAGGCAATGATGTAGATATCTGCATTATTTTTAGATAAGATGAATTCCACTTTGCATCCCTAGAGTGCTTTTGGATCTTTAGGATTTCTTGTTTCTAAACACAAAAACCAAAAAAAATCTAATGTAAAAAAACCCACTGAGTTTCCCTACTACAGTCACCTCAGAAATGTTCCTGTGTAATTTCTAATTTTCAGGTGTAACCCATGGTCTGAATTACAAATGATTCACCTGTCAGTTTGCACAGAAGTATTTTGGGTTGATTGATAGATCAACCTCTATTTAAAAGGCATTACTGGATATCTGGATGCACAGAAAGCTACACTAACCATTAGACCTTCCCTTAAAGCCTCTGGCTCCAGTATTGATAACAAATATGAACCTTGTCCACTGAACCATTCAGTTCAATAATTCAGTAACCTCATGCAAATTTAGAGCCAGCTGGACTTCTTTCAGTTTGTGGAGATACTGATCTGCATCAGCTCACTAGGGAGTTGCCTGGTATCTGTGTTCTTTGCAAAAAAAACACTGCTTGATACTATCAGAGAGTCAACATTGTCCTGTGAGGAAGGAAGGGGCAGCTCCCTTCAGTTGCTCCTCTGGAGAGTTTTCTCATTTTTTTGTAAGCCTCATCACCAAAGAGTAAACCATCACCAGCCTTAGGGTATTTACTGAAGACACTGCTCATTTATCTTTCCAAAGCATTACAATTGCCAGATGAAACACATGAAGGAGTTGGAGGGGCCTTAGGGCAGAAGGGGAGAGAAAGAGCACCATCTCATTCTTAGACCCTAATCGCAGTGTCTTGGTTGTCCATTGATCATCTTGAAATTTCTTGAAAACACCCTTGAACAGAAGTGAGGTATGAAGGTCATACATGCTCCCATAAATACTGCTTCAAGAACTCATCCTCTGTAAGCAGACTTCAGATATGCATAAGCTATATTGTGTCAGTGAAGAAGCTCAAATCTTCACACAAAAAGTAAATCCCTATAATCACACACTGATGGGATGAAAAATAAATCCAGTTCACCTTTGAATTTATTCTTTAGCTGTGCATTCCTGAGAAATCTAGATGCAACATATAAGTTTAGGTTTCTGCCAAATGTTGGCCACCTGTTTTACACAAATTCCCCTCTTTTAGCCAAACAGGTCACAAGAAAAGTATGACCTCACATGTCAAGGCTACTGAAAACTATTTGATTCTACCTGAGAAGAAACCTTTGGCCACATTTCATATCTACCTCTTCAGGTATGGCATGGAAACATGCCAGGCACTGAGACCAGCTGACACAGAAGAGCCCAGATTTTACTGTCATAGTAAAATCTCACAACGTAGACAGAGAGTCTGCATGAAAGGTGCCTCCTGTGTGATATCTCTGGAAGGATTCTGCTTCCAAAGTGATCTCAGGAGCTATTTAAGGGAGCACAAGCTGGCAAGGGCAAAAAGCATGCAAGGAACTGCTTGAGCAATTTAGCAGTCCATGCAGTCACATTCCAGTGCCTGGCAATGTTCTCTAGTCCTGTGTAATTTACTGCTGTAGAGATAGCCAGACTATCTTTCATCTTAAAAGGTGAATAAATCTTCCATCATTGGGATGTTCCTGTCATAGAGAAGGAGGTGGTTAGAAGATATATGATCCGTAAAGCATAATATCCATGGAAAGGAAGAGCCCTCACCAGGACTTTATGCAATGGAAGCTTTGATGAAGGCAACAGTCAGTATTGTCTTAATGCTCATTGCTCAATCTGATCAGGAAAAAAAACCTCAATATCCTATCTTGCAGCCACCTGTGTGTCTGGAAATATTATCCAGACTGTATTCCATCTTCATAAAATTTTGTTTTATGCCTAAAATCCAGCTCAGCCCTATGATACTTTCAGAGAACAGATTTTAATGGCATCTCCAAAATAACATATTCTGTAAATTACATACTCATACCAAAGTCCTGAAAGGTCATACCAATATAATAATCACTGTCTTCTCATGTTCAGTCATCAAATTCATGCTCATCATGGAGAAGATGGAAAATACTTTTTATAGCACTTGCTGAGAGTTAAAGCATTGGTGATTTATACACCAAAGAAGCAGGAAAAGATGGAGTTTCAATGTTTCAGGACAATAAAAAGAAAAGCATTTATATGCTCTGACAACTCCTTTTATATAAAAGTTCAGCACATGCCTCAGCTGGTCATATCTCCAGCAACAACATCAGAAACAGGCATGTTTTTAAGTTATCATACTTAGCCTAGCAACTCTGCAGATTTGTTTGATCTGCACAAAATGTATTCTTAAAATTATTTAATGCTAGAATTTCTGAAGAAATTGCATGCTCTCCAGTACTCCTACTGGCCCAATCACTTTTCATCCATCATGTTTTTCAGTATAAGCTTTTTTTGGTAATGTTTAGGTAAAAAGAAAAAAAAATGGATTTAGGCAATTTATGTGTAAAATCAGACTTCCAGAGCTGATTTTTATCTTTTAGACATCAGCCATCCTAAGGTAAAATTCAGTATTTGCTTAATTGTCTCTGAAAGAAACTGAAAGTTTAAAAAAAAATAAAATAAAAAAAAATATTAGAGAAAAACCAAAACCAAAACATAGGGATGAGGTCTATTCAATGTCTATTCTATCTCCATGTCTGGTAATAATGATGACAGTAATTGTGCAGAGATCAGTTTATGCTATACCAATCTCCACCCTTTCCTCTCTCCCTCTCTCCTCTTTCTTTCCTTGAAAATGCAGTTATGGAATTAAGTGGTGAAATTCTAGAAAGAAATCTAGTAAGTGTCCAAAAGCAATTGTTTGATGGGTGTTTGAAGATCTCAACAAAACTGGTGTTCATTGGGAGAGCTGAGTAAATCCAGGTGAATTATGTTCTTACTGAGAGGCTCTGTTTTACATCAGTGTGAATGATAAAATATCACAGATCTTCCTGTACAACAAGGCTGAGCTGTCACAAAAGGAATCTAATCTAATTGTATTTGTTCTTCTGAGGCAGGAACCTTATTGAGAAGTAGAAAAGGAATGCAAAAAGCCTTAATCTGAACTCTGAGGCCCAGAAGTGCTCCCCACCTCCCAGGACTGAATGTATAGCTGCTGACCTACAGTTGGCATGGTGGGGACAAGGAGGATTCTGGCCAATCTCACCTCTCTGTCCTCTTCTGTACCACCAGGGTTCTGTCAAAATGTGGCTTAGACACATGAGACGTGGGAATTGATAGCTCACCAAAAAGGTTCATGAGCTGGGCAGCTGAAGCCACTGCAGAATATACACAACTGAGCACATCTCCACCATGCTATCTTCTGTGTTTGAAAAGTATTTCCTCCTGAATATGAAACAACCACTGTATTAATTCCATTGTTTGTTCACTCTATGTAGAATACTTAAGTTGGAAGGGACCTACAGCCATTGATGACAGCCTTACTCCATGAATATGGATGGCACTGAGAGCCCAGAAATGAGAATCAAATTGTCATGCCTTATTGTCCCTACTGTCAAACACAGCCTTGTACCTTCTGATATAACTGACTGACTTTTAGCTGGATCTTTAGCACAGGTGATTAAAACTTTCAGTAAAGGCTACTTTTCTTCTTTTTATTATGCTATCCTAATTGCATTACTAGTCTCTAAAAGTAGTAAGTTTTTCTTTGCAGGGTCTTTGGACATTAAAGCTGGAAAGGGTTGGTTTAAGCTATCAAAGAATCAAACAGATTTTCATTCACTTATGGAACAAGTTTATCTGCCAATGCAAAACAAAAGTTAGGTTGTACCGAAAGTGAGCCTCTTCCAGACCTGAAACTGACTGGTGACATTGGTGAAGATCAAACTTGATGATGATGAACACCTGAGGAAGCATGTAAGATGCTTAATAAGAGCAAGTCCCAGTGGTTTTGCATGCCATGACTCCAGAAGACCTTGTTATTTAAGTTTTAAGCACCTTCTTTGCTTGCCTTTCAAATGTGTGACATGGAACAAGCACAAGGATTTGATACATAACTGCATAAATTATAGGAAGACAGTAAACAGCATTTACTGTTTCATTTCTTTAATAGTTAAGCATCTCAACCCTTTTATTAACTTCTTAATATAAGTTGAATAGCAGTCTCAAACAGAATTCTTTATTCTATTGACTTTTTGAGTACTAACAAAAGAAGAAATCTTCGGAATATATTTTCTAATAGCTGCATTTTGGCAGGTGTCTTCTCTGACTGTAGTACTACAACATGTCAGCTACAGGCAGGTCTCATTACCTGAAAATACAATAGCAGCCTCTACATCTGGAACACCTCCCTCTTTGAACTGCAGGCAAGCAGGAAGGCATCAAATTCTATGGTCTCCTGATGACTGAGCCCAGTGCTCAGTTTTAAAGTTGCCATCCAAACTTTCAGCCCATTTTAAAAGAGCACTGGCCAGATCTGGAGGCAAGATGTTCAACAGAGTTCTGCAGCAGGCTCGCTGTGAGCAGCTTTGCAGAAAGTGCCTGCTGCCACCTCCCTGCTGCTCCATGGCTCATGTTCAGAGCTGTCACTCGGCATCCTCATTTGCATTGCTCACAGATGTCCCTGAAAAGCCATGTATCCTGGGACCGTTTTTATGGCACAGGATGTGAAATGAATGTTCTGTAATTTTAAATTAAACATCTGCAGATTTTCTTACTTATCTAGATTTCAAGAATCCTGCTTCCATTTACAAGTTAATTCAGTTTAGTTCATTCAAATTCTACAAGAGCACTGGAGATCTTTATATCTTGCAAGAGCATAAACCACCATAAATCAAGTGGAACATGCAACTCATGTCCCTTGCCACTTTGAAGAAGATCAGAAATAGCAGGAGAAATAGGAGAAGGATTATTTTGACATATATTATTCCAACAAAAGAAGAAACAGAACAGTCCTATAGTTTCCAAATTACATGGGTTTTAAAAAATTTCAAATTACTTACATTTTTAATAGACTTAATTTTGGTGGGTTTTTTTAGCAAATGCTAATGTGCATGTTTCCTTGTCTTTCTCTTAATTAGCATGAGATAGGAAACAGATAAGAGATTATCTTCAGACAGGAAACAGGCCTAAATGTTAATATCTGAATTCGAGTAATTAATATTAGTACATTCATATTAGTGTCTCTGGAGAAATAAAACTCACCAGGCTCAACATACTTTGTCTTAAACTATATTCTTAAAGGCCTCAGAATTTTTCCCTATTTTCCTTTTAGATTCCCTGCTCATGTTTATGTACTCAAATAGTGCCAGGAGTTTTTTTTATACTTCAGTAAACTTCTACTCTTCAGAAATATGTTGCAATGGGGCTTAAAGATTTTATTATTCATATTATTTGTAGTTATGCACAATACTTAGCAAACTAAGATTCCAGGCACATTAGTGCTGTTTTGTTATGCCAATAAAAGCTCCGGTGACTGCTCTAATTTGACTATAGGTGTAAGAACCACTCATTAAATCTAACATCAGACTCAAAGCTAGCACAAACTTTCATTATGCAAACATGAAATCGACTGGAAGAGCTAATGAGGGTAGAAAGATACCCCAGCTGTCAATAGAAAACAATCTACTTCTAACACAGTCCTTCTGGGAATTTTCCCCATCTAAAATAAAGATTTTGTTTAGTGATATCCTAGTACTTGTTAACCTGAAGAATCATGAAAGCACAGTAAAAGAACATGATGAATCTCAGATATAACTTACTTTTTAACTTAATGATATACTCACTGATTGCTATTGTTCTTGTTCTTCTCAAACTGAACACTCAGTTGTAGCCAGAATTTGATAGTAAGTGGATTCTGAGAACAGATAAAGTAAATGAAACTGACTGATGGATTGAATGGTCCTTTCATAGGACTGATTTAGATTCCACAAAATTAATTCTGCTTTCTTGAAATTTATATTCAGAAGCAATCAGAGTTTGAATAGATATTTGCGAGAGAAACAAAAGATGGAGTAGGGGCAGATTTGGGTGGTGTCATCAGCCCTTCTCTTTGCCTTAAACTAATTGTCTAAATCCAGATTATCAATTTTCATCAGTTAAATGAGAATATAGCCAAGTATGTACAAAATCAACCTCAGGAGATGACCTTACTCATCTTTCTCTTATAGGAAAACTTTTCTAAAGCTATAAAATTATACTTAAATTCTCCAAGAGATGTTTACCTAGATTGTTTTTCATACTTCAGAGTTGAAAGCTTCCAAAACCTACTTTGATAATCAGATGAGGATGGGACTTCTCATCTAATAGTAAAAATGATTTGAAAGTTACTATTTTAAAAAATCTTCATTGCTAGATGCTATCATAAAATTCATATTACAAAGTGCACTGACCCAAGGGAGAACTGTTGGGTGTTAGAAAGATCAAAGGCTTTGGAACAGAAGAATCCCAAATTATTCACTATCAGTTGCAGACTTGTGCAGGTTTTGGCTGGGATGGAGTTAATTTTTTTCATACTAACTAGTTCAGAGTGATGTTTTGGATTTGTGCTGGAAACAGTGTGGATAACCCAGGGACGTTTTTGTCACTGCTGAGCAGTGCTTACACAATGTCAGATCCTTTTCTGCTCCTCACTCCACTCCACCAGTGAGTAGGCTGAGGGTACACAAGGTTTTGGGAGGGGACACAGCTGGGATAGGGGGATATTCCAGACCACATTATGACATGTTCAGATTATAGAGCTGGGGGAAGAAGAAGGAAGGCAGGGATGTTGAGAGTGACAGTGTTTGTCTTCCCAGGTAACAGTTATGCATGCATGATGGAGCCTGCTTTTCCTGGAGATGGCTGAACACCTGCCTGTGGGTGGGAAGTAGTAAATTAATTCCTTGTTTTGTTTTGCTTGTGTGTGCAGCTTTTGCATTACTTATGAAACTTTCTTTATCTCAGCCCACAACTTTTCTTACTTTTACCCTTCCGATTCTCTCCACCTACCCACGAGGGGAAAGGTGGGGCTTAGTTGCCCATTGGAGTTGAACCACAAGAATTTATTATCTTGTTTATATTCTTCCTCAGTTGCTGGAAAAAATGAGGAAAATAACAAATTAAAGGAGTGGTGGGTCTCAGAGTAACATCAGTTTATTCCACTGCAGATTGTGATCTTGGCAATAAGGCGTCACTAATCCACATCTGTTCAGGATAGGAATATAATGATGATGGAAATGCTTTGCTCATGTATCTGTTTGATGTTTGCCTTGGGAATGTGAGAATACATTTACATATTCAAGGAGGGCCATAATGTGAATAAAGAATAGTTTTCCACTAAACAGAACTGTAAAATAAAGCTTAATAACAGGAAGGTATTTCCTACCCATGGCACCTATCAGCATGCAAGTGAGCTACTCTTTTAAGGAAAAATCTATAAAACGTGTTCAAGCTATCAAGCTATCAAATGTTTAATCTGAAACTTTATTACAAATCTGGCATAAATTTCCTTTCTGATGAGATATGGCATGAGCTCTATCTCCTGAGAGCCCAAAATTAATTCATGGACAACAACATACTTTCCAATTATTGTCATAAGAGGCTGTAATTTAGGGAGCATTACACTTTGTGATAGTCATCATGAAAAAATAATCTCAGCTTTTAAGCAAGGTTTAAAGTAAATCAATGCCAAACCAAAATATGAAAAAAATAATAACATTACTTTCCTAAGGATACTTGCCAGCTATTATCGGGATTTCATAAAATAGTGATGCTTTTCCTTGTTTTTCCTAACACATCTGAACACTGTGAAAAAAAGATACCATGAGAGACAAAACTGAAAGCCAAGATTGCCTGAATCTTCTTTAAGTGCTGAATTTATTTGTGGCCTTCATGTAAGTCGCAGTTTGATGAATAGTTAAACACTACCTGATGGCACAGAAGAATTAAAGTAAAATCATTTGCCAAATAACTGGAGTCTACCTTCTTCACTCTAATTACAGCAGCTTTATTACAATAATCTGCAAAATCAATATTAAAGTATACCCCTATGTGTTATTAAATGTCAGCTTTTCCCATAAACTAGAATTTAAGTCTCAGTTTAGTAAAGCACTTAAGCACATTAGTAACTTTAAGCCAGAGCAATCGCACTGACTACATAGCAAAAGGTAAGCTAATCAAGTTTAAATATTAACTAAACCCCATCCTGAAATGGGTAATAATAGATTGCACAGCTTACACTGTAGACTTTTTTTATTGGTAATCTCTAGACACTTTGCAAAAGAGAAAAGTACAGTTATGACTGTTACAGATGAGAAAAGTCACACAAAGTGATTTGGCCAAGGTTATTTCTAGAATTGTGGGAAGAATGTCAAACCAATACTTAAGGCCCAGGTCAGTTGATCCAATGGGCCATAATGCTTAACACAATTATAAGAAAAGCAGAATTGCACATCTCTTGTTTTATTCTAAAATTACATTGTTTTCATAGAGTACTATATTGCAATGTACTACATTGTGATACTTACGAAATATAACCTCTAAATTATATGTCAGTTTCTATCAGTATCTCAGTAAGCCCAATTCACCGAAGAGATAGAAAAAACAGATTTCTTGCTCTTGTTTTCCTATTCTTTGTCTCTGTGTAGACCCTCAAAATCCCAGTGAGATATAGTCTTATCACTTTTAGAATACATAGTTAATTAAGTTTTACAGAAGGAAACTAAGTTAGAAACAAACCAAAGTAAACAAAACCAACCAAAACCAATGAACCAAAAAATCCAAACAATCTTGTTGTCCTAAGAAATTCCGTGGGAGAAATCTACATCTCTGTTACTGCTCTGCTTCTTATAGACTTCTTTTGGATTTCACGGAGGAAGAATAGTGCTCTGTGGTGCAGTGTGCCCTGTCCTAAATCAGTCACAGGGACTGACCCATTAAAGGATCCCAACTGAACACAAAGCAAGGTTAAGGTGAAAATGCAGAAATCAGTGCTACCTAATGTAGGAGTGATAATACATCCTACTGCTACAAGCAGTTCAGGTAAAGATGCAGTCTCAATATTTTACCCAGGTATTTAGAGTTTTCTGAAAAGAACAGATCTAAGGTAGCCTCAGTGGCACTTGTTTAACAGAGTCTGCAAACTCATTCATTTGTCCTAGAATTGCCATTTGACTTTCTTCACCTTCCTAGATTGCTTGTAGAAGGATAGTACCTAAGCACTCAAAAGGTTTTGTCTAAATAAAACTTCAGAGTGAGATGTGCTTAGGAACTGTGATATAAATATTGAGTATAAGTATCTAAAACAAATACTTGAAAAATAGATTTAACTCTTACGGTTAATGTTACCATTGTAAAAACTATATACTTACCAGCAGTTAATTTAATCCATCATTAAAAAAATTAAATATGTCACTTTTATATAGTTTAAAGAAATCTGCTTACAAACATTCTCTAGCATAAATTATAAAATAAACTGAATGAACCGATTTTTAAATCAATGCATAAAAAAATAAACTTGGTTTCAAAAGATATAAATGTCAACATAATACGGTCACTGAAAAATGTTATTTGGTCAACTTCATCCACCCCAGCGACAGGGTCTTAGAAGTCCTCAAACTTGCTTTCCCTTAGTAACCATTAGGAAATAGAAAAAAGACTTTTTATTTTTATTTTTTTTTTTAAATTGTATTTTACTGATACAGACTCCTGGAAGAAAATTATGCAACCTTTTAAAAACACTAGCATGCATACTATGTATATTCCCATAATCTTGCCTGTATCTCTGATGAGACCTGATGTTTTCACACTGTAGTCTACTGTGACAACCACAGCTTGTCTTTGTCCTGTTAACAAGACACCTGAATGACACCACTTACAGCCAGAGTCAATATTCAAGGTCTTACAGTTTGCTTCTGTTAGCAGAAAACCACACTTCAGTGAATGTTAAAAGAAGCTTGCCTTCCTCAAGACTTGACCCTTATATTATTTTGAAAACATTTTAAACTTGCCACATGTCCTCAAGAACCCACGTACTCCCAAGTCTGCCAGCATGTTCTGAAGTCCACCACAACTGATAGAGTCAGTCCTCATTGGGGCTACATATCAACAGAAAACTGAATTAATGCTGATTTGCTATCTTGACCTCCCCAAATATGTTCATATGTGTGTATGGCTGATTTCTCACTACTTTTTACTCAATGGGGCTGTGAAACAGTCTCCTATTTCACTGCTAATTTTCATGAAAGTAGTAAAAATCAGTATTTTCATGAACTGTAATATTCTATGAAGTTTGTTTGAATATTGCCAAGAGGTTCAGAAATTACTGGGGTGAGAAAGAAATCGAGACAAAAAGGCAGAAACACAGAAAAATTACACGCTGGCTTTTGGTTTAAAAAGAAAAAGAGGGGAAAAGGCACAAACCTTTAATGTTAGCAGACTTAAATACTTTGTTTATGTAATCCTACTTATAAAGTGTCTACAAAAACTTTGCTGTAAAAAAATTGATTTTTTTTTTCCTTTTCAAGTGTCATTTGAGACCTCTCTTTCCACAAAACTTTAGACTCAGATGTGCCCTAGTTAATTTTTTTACATACACACAATTTCATAAGCGAGTTTCTTTCTAATTGTGAATTCACCTAGACTTGTCTTACTTGTGGGATGACATTATGGAAGTTTTAATCACCCATTTGTATGGCAAGGGATTGCTCCCTTTCTCCTGCAGAGTTCAGCAATTCATCCAATCTACCTCATTCATCTGGAGTTGTGCCCTTGTGTGCACTGACCTTTGAGACATGGGCTGAAAGAAATTTCTGAGCAGAAGAAGAGAATGCTGTGTTTTCCACTCTACACTCTCCCAAGCAGCACTGGAATGCAGTACTTAGGGACTTTGAAAGTCAGAATAAATTACAATCCATAGGCATGCACACTGTGTTTTAATTCACAAACGCTGTCAGACAAGCTCACACACCAAATTAGTGATGCCCTAATCTTTCCTACCAAAGTGCTGATCTGCTCTTATTTACAGACAGATATTCCATTTTGGATAGAACACCTGCTATCAAAATTAATGAGTCTGAACCTACTTACTGAACTGCACTGATACAGTCACAGGAGGTGATATTATAATGTTTAGGTTTTAATTTGTATTTTAAGCGGATGGAAAAACATTTATCTTCTTCATATAAAAAAGAGGTGAATTTTATTGGTAATATATAAATAGAGTGAAGTTTGGAAAGAGGCTGTGGAAGACAGTAATGTGCTTTGTTAACTCCATTAGGAAGCATATTGAGACAATCCCTTATACCTGTATATTAAATGTTCTGGAAGAAGGCCTGGATGTCTCACGTGCACGCAGATAAGAAAGAAGGGTACATTTCTAATTTAACTGGAGACTCTGACCACACCAGTAGATGATGAAGGGACAGCACATGGTAAAAGACATTCTGAGAGGTTTCTGGAGTACATTGATAAAAAAATTCCTAACGCAGGAGAGGTGCTCTACTAAACTTCATACCTACAGCCAGGAAGAACTGGCTGAGAATGTGAAGGCTGGGAAAGCTCTGGCTGTGAGCTGGTGGTGTGCTGAAGAGGGAACATTGCTGGCTTGTACTGAGCCTCCTGTTTGCCACCACCCACATATCCCTGATGGAAGGTGCAGGGCTGCTCTCCAGCCACTCCTCTCCACTCACCTGATGACAAATGACATCAAAAAAGGCCAAAGAAAAGGCCATGCCTTCTCTGCCTTCTCTGTACTTATAAGAACTGCCTTCAGGAGGGAAAATGTGGAACAAGAACTTTGTTGGAGAACAACCATGTTAGAGAATATTTAAATTAACAGGACATGCCCAAGACCATGGAACCTGACGGGATACACCCAAAATTGCTGATGGAGTTGGCCAGTGCCATTGCAAAGATTCTTCTGACTATCTTTGAAAGATTATGACAAAGTAAAGAAGACTGGAACACTTCCTGAAATCTGGAAGAAAGCAAATAGCACCCTGTCCCTCACCTCTGAGGTTTTGCATGGGTCTGATCACATGGAGGTCACCCATTTGCACATGGAAAACTGAGCTCCCTATAAAAGGTAAGAGTAGAGCAGAGATATTTTTTTCGTCTAGAAGTCAATCTCAGCCCCATGAAGTTACTTCATACCACTAACTTGAGTCAGCAATGCTTCTTCTAAACCATTCCTATTTAAATAGGTTTTCTCTCCTTTGATTCACCTTGCTGTTTTGCTTTATCTTAAAGGTTCTTGTCAGTTAGAAGAGGAACAGAAAAAAGATCACTCTGGTGCTCATTCCATGGAACACTGTTATCAATGTTAAAGGGATCTCAATGCACACAGATGCAATAAAATCAGTATATTCCTTAGCCATTGTCCTCAGTTCAATTATTAATCGTGCAGAGAAACCTGGCAAGAGGTAATCAGGTGACCTTCAAGGGCCTCATTACTACAGAACAGTAGTTTTCACCTACACATATAGACATATAGCTTTGCATGGAGGGATTTTCTTAAAAATGCCCCTGTGGCAGAAGAGAGGGGTGAGAGAGTGGGTTGGGTTTGTTTTGTTTTGTTTCGTTTGTTTTCTCTTAGACATTCTCTTCCATCATAATTTACTCTACACAGGAACTCTAGAGTGATTAAACCTACAGTAGAGCCAGCAGGTTGAGAAATGTAATACACACTAAAAAGCATTTTGTCAAGAAATCAGTCTCTGCTCCTTAGCTACTCAAAGGGGCAGAATGATGGTCCCTGTACAGCTGAGCAATTCATTACTGCAGTTACTGGTACAGGGCAGAAGATGTTTCACTTATAAAGTTAGTTGGAAATAGAAAGTGTCTAATCACTCTCCTTCTTCCTCATGCTGATGGCAGCAAACTCCATCTACCAAGTCCCCCCACCAAAAAAAAAAAAAAAAAAAAAAAAAAAAGACAGAAACAAACAAATGTAAACGTAGTCATACAATTTGGTCCTTAGGCAGAGAAATTGTACTGTATCACTATGCCATTGCATGCATAATTCAACTGTAAAATGCCTTTAAATGCAATTTAATTAGCCATGCTACAGCTTAAGGTTGCTGGGTTCATAACAAAGTCAGGAAGCTTCAGAATTTCCAAGTCCCCAGGTATTGCCTCCACCAAGCCTGAAATGATTCACTTGTCACAGAAAATCACATGCCACAGAAGATGCTAAATAGGTATTCAGAGGGATTATCACACCAGATAGGGTAAAGAAAAAAAGAGGTGGAGAGGGAATTTGCACTAGGGAATGAAATTTGTCATTTTTTCCAGTCTCTGTTATTGTTCAGAGAGCTTAGTATTTTGTCTGCTGGTTTTTTGTGCATCTTACTTAGTGTGAATTCTGCTAAAAGACTTTTGTTAAATAACCTTTTATACTGTCTCAGAAATCCTCCAAACAAAGCAAAGGAAAAGATCTACTTTGGAAAACAAATAAGATAACAAGCAACTTTCCAAAAATTGACCTTTTGGTTCTCATTTGTACTCTTTATCATTGTGAGTATATGTATATGCACATTGTTAGTTTGTTTTTTTATGTTATGTCCTGATAGATGTAGCCAGAATTTTATACAATAGAGTCCTTTTCAATAAAGTTTAAACCTGTATTGACATGTATTCCAGTGTAATATTGTTTTCCTTTATAGGAAGATATTGTCAGTTCTTTCTTCATTGGCAGAAAAAGAAACCCTGAGACACATTGCAGGAAAAGCTTGAAGGTTAACTTTTCTTAGGAATTAAAAATCATAGTAAGTCTAGTAAAATAAAAATAAAATAAAATACAGCTATGACTAAATAAGGATAGTATTGTCTCACTATTTAATACAAACTTAAAACAAAACAAAACAAAACAACCACCAGAAAACACAATAAAATAACAAACCACACTTGCATTTTCACCATGTTAGTTTATTAAATTTCTGTTTTCCTGGTGACACTATAGTGTCACCTACTGGTTGCAGAGTCAGTTTTAAAATTACAGTCATTTGAAGAAAAATAAGGAGCAATAAGATTTGCTTCAGAAGACCTGGAGAAACTTTTCAGCTAGTGAAAATTAATACCATTTTCTTTACAGTCAGTAGAATTTGGGTGGTTTACAGCAGCTGAATGGCTGATGCTGGCTGCAAGAGAGAAGCTTTGGTTTGTTCTCCTACTAAAGCCATTGCAGTGTGTCTCATCTTAAAATCCATAATGGGGTATAAGCTTTCATATTAAAATGGATTCCATCAATGAATTTTTCCTGCTGTGAATAACTATGGCTCTAGTGCCAAGAATAAAGCCTACTTGGGAGTGTTTACTGTTTACTGAAGTGCTGGCTCTATTCACCAACTGTAGGATTAAAGATCAAAACCTCTGCAAGCTTCTTTTGCAGTTCCTCCACTGTTTTTCCAACCCTTTCTTTTCTTTTCTCTCTGCCTTTCTCTTTTTTTTTTCTTTTCTTTTCTTTTCTTTTCTTTTCTTTTCTTTTCTTTTCTTTTCTTTTCTTTTCTTTTCTTTTCTTTTCTTTTCTTTTCTTTTCTTTTTTTTCTTTTCTTTTCTTTTCTTTTCTTTTCTTTTCTTTTCTTTTCTTTTCTTTTCTTTTCTTTTCTTTTCTTTTCTTTTCTTTTCTTTTCTTTTCTTTTCTTTTCTTTTCTTTTCTCTTCTTTTCTTTTCTTTTCTTTTCTTTTCTTTTCTTTTCTTTTCTTTTCTTTTCTTTTCTTTTCTTTTCTTTTTTTTTTGTGTGTGTTCCTCTACTGTGTAGGGTCATCCTGACTGGCTGTCACCTACCTACTTCAACCCTGACATTCTGTCAAGAACTTTCCTGTGCTGGTTCAGCTCATGAGGTGATTGCATCCTCGTGTCATATGCTTCTCATTACCAGGCACTCCTGCTTCATGTTCAGCATGGTCCTGTCCTACTGGTCTGGACTTCTTGCCCTCTGGGTTGAGTACTGTGAATCAGTCCATATAAAGTCTTGTCACTGTAGTGTTTGCATGCTCATGGGATTTCCTGAGCAAGACAAAAGGAAGTTCAGTCAAAACTCCAGACTGTGGTGATGGGAAAAAAAAATCTGAGTGACCAATGATCGGTGAACATTTGAGAGTTTGCAGGGTACTCTGAGAAGCCAGATGCAGAATTTGCTGGTAATGATCCTGTGCAGATTCTGCACATTGCAACCCACATCTTTGACAACATTTCATTAAAATAAAACCCCTACAGGGACCTGATCCTGAAGTCCTCCCGTGGAACCAGAGCGGAAAGTGGAAAAATATAACAGGTTGCTCAGGAAGTGTAATTGAGGCCTCATCCCTGGAGATATTCAAGGTGAGACTTAACAAGGCTCTGAGTACCCTGATCTACCTGAGGATTTACTGCAGGGAGGTTAGATTAGATGACCTCTAGAGGTCCTTCCAACTTAATTTTTGTCTATGAAACACAAGTGTCAATCCTCCTGTCTCCTGGGCTTTTGATCCACCTCCAGTTACTCCAGTTCCTCTCTCCTCCTCCCATTACTTGTCTCTCAAAAAGTCACTTGCACTGGAATGTAGGAAAAAGAAATTACTTCTTCTTTCCTTTCATAAACATAAAGCTATCACTAGAGGCTTTTTTTCACTCTATCATGCATCTCCCTATCACAGTGTTTATCATCATCTTGGCTTTCCAGTTGACCTATATTCATGGCAGAACCCATGAAGAGTAGCTGAAGAAACAGCATTTTCCACATAGAAACAGAAGAAAATGATGCAGTATTAGAATAGTTCATCCATCTCTCAACTTCAATAATAAAGTGATCTTTGAACCACTGGGTATGCCTGCCAAGTCACCCATACTTACAAAATAAAAATATTTAAGGCACTTAAAATAATTAATCTCCTTGCATGTTATTAAAAAAATATATTTATTTTTCAGCACTCTATGTTACTCCTAAGGTGTGATCAAAGAAAACTTAAGTTCAAAATAGAACTATAATTTGCACAGAAACTTCATGGCAAAGAATTTCCTTCATCGGACACATATTTGTAGTTTGCTTTTTGCTGTCTGGGGTATGATTTCCTGATTTACACATTTAAATAGAATTTGCCTCTGTCTTTGGGGCCACACCTTAGGATACCACCACTTCAAAGTACTGACAGAAATGTGCACACATTAGTAACCATTTTTAGATAGTATATCAGTGCTTAAATATTGGCTGCAGGTCTAGTCTCTGAAGGAAGCAAAGAAACACAGCTTGTGGCTCAATATATAACAATTTACACCACCTTTCCAGTGTGTACAATGGGTAGATGTATTGAAAGGAAAGAGGATAAAAGAGGTGGCAAGAGAAAGTGACAGAAATTCCCAAAGAGTCACTTCCTCTGGACAAATTAGACTTTTTGGGGAGAACCATGATCTTAATTATATTTCTAGTGTAGCCCTATTTCACATTCTGGCTTATATCTAGTGTTTCAGTGAGTTAAAAAAAATAAACTTTTTTTTTCCTCTTTTTAAAAAAAAGATTACCAGACTTCTATTTCTCTTCCATAATTCACCCTTGACACATTTCTGTGCTAAAAAAACTTTATAAAATGCATCCTCTAACCCTGAAATTGAGGTCTTCCATCTATCTTACTTCTCCATTCTTCAAGAGTAAAAGAAATCAGTCTTCAAGCATTTTGCAAAGAGAAAGACTAAGAAAAGTGTTGCTATATCCAAAGGAGAAAAATAGTTACTGACAGGAGGTGCCTGAAAGGCTAAGACATTAGATCAAGTCAAAATCTCTAGGGAGAGGTAATCTCTTCTATAGTACCAGTGAATGAAGTGATCTGAACAAATAATTTTACAGGTTTTTTTGTACTTTTGTTTCCATTTCTCTTTTCAGGTCAGCTACAATCCAGGCACTCTCCTAATTAATAGTGATGACAAAGAGCCAGGACTTTGAATGAGAAAGGATCAGGTTTTGGTGTGATGAAGAGATGAATATATGTGTGTTGAGATGAATATATTGTATGATGTCAGAAGAATTATTCCTGTTATATTTAATGATCTTAGCTGACAACATCTCAAGAAATTTTGAGAATGTAACAAAGATGGAATAAGTGTTGGGGTACTGGAAAAAGGTAAGCATGATCCTTAGCTTCAAAAAGGGAAGAAAACAAGGAAAGTCATAAAAAATGCATACCTTCAAGTCACATAAAATATTTGCACACAGATAATTTCCATTTAGTTTTGAAAGTTGTACAGAAGCCAAGGATTAGGCCCATGAATGACTTCAAGATAAATCATAAAGCCCAGCTATGCAAATTCATTAACAAGATTCAATTCCATTCCCAGGCTTATGTCCAGACTTATGTAAGGGAAGCATTTCTGGCTACCTATACCTCCATAAAGTTGGTATGAATTGTTTCTGAATAGGATCCAAGATGCTATCCTAATTCTACCCATGACTTTGGGAAGTTAACACCTACTTTTTTCATTATCTACTCTGCTTGGATTTTTGTAAGAGAGGTACCAAGCATGTTATCTATCAGTTCTTTACCTCTGCTTAGTAGAAGGGAAAGAGCTCTACATATCAGCATCTTACATGTGTCACCTAATCTCAGAATGCCTTAAGAAACTCTGATCTTTGGTTTTATACAGCAATGTTTGTTTCATTTTTGTTCTGAATCCAGAAATGAGCATCCTACCAAAGGAACAATAAAAACATTATTTCTGTCTACATTCCATCTCTTATGTCTACACAAGAAAATGAAATAAATCAGTCAATCAAATACCTTGTAACAGAAAAGGTACCAAGCTATTATTTTGTGTAAAAAAGCAATACTTGTATCAATTTTATTTACAGCAGAGTAAAAATAGTTGAAGGGCAATATATGGTCAGTTCATACCCACAAATTCTACTAACCAAACCTGACCTATAAATAATGGTATATGTAATAGAGACACTTTGTCCTCCTCTCTCAGAGGACAACATCTTAGTGTAAAGACTCCCACAAATCACAGAGTTGTGCAGAACCTCAAGAAAAAATGGAAAACTCCGCACTGCATTAAATTTTGTGCAAATGTTCTACAGGGCTCAGGATGGATCAAGTTTCAAAACAAGCCCTCTAGCTTGGAAAGACATAGACACATTCTCTCATCACATAATTTTGAAGTACATGCTATGAACAACAAGCTTTTTGTGTTTACATATTTTACCAATATTTCTTTAAATGGAATATCAGTTTTCTAAGCACTATGACAGATTGCAAGTGTGGGTGGTTTTAGGGCATCTATTGCCATGCTACATCATTTCTAATGGGGCTTTTCAAACTCCCCTAAGAGCCAAAACTTGTTATTCCTTGTTTTCAGATGAAGATTTAAAGTTCCAAAAGGCAAATTGCTAGCTCTAGGAAAAAAGCCAGCAAATGCTAGGTCTTCCTTCAAGTGCCCTGTCCCTGGAACAGAATCTCTGGAATAGCAGTCACTCAACCCCCCTAAACTATGCGTTAAAGATAAAAAATTCCCTGTAACAGAGTTCTCTGGGTACTCAAAATACTATCCTAAAACCAACTTATTCACGGCCAGCTAAAATCTGCAACTATTCAATAGGAAAAAAAGCTGAAAAATAAATATGAACAAGCCCTAAATACCAGTTTTCTGGATCAAGTTGAATGAGTTGAAGCACTGGAGGAAATAGTACTCTCTATTTTACTAAGGAACTCAAAACTTGATCACCTTAATCATTTCTGGCTCTTACAGTCCATAAATCTGTTATACGGGAACAAAAATATTTTAACTCACATCACTTGATAAAATACTGGAGTTCTTCTATTAGCTCAGAGACTTCGGACCAGAAGTTTTTGTGAGAGAAATGAAAGATGGATGGATTTTGACTGAGGCGATGACCAGGTTTAAACTAAAGTTTATGCTTGTAACACGTGATGGGAATCACGGTTTAACCCTTAAAGTGTAAATCCCAAAGTTCTGTGTACAAGGGTTAAAAAATAGCTGAGCTTTCATTTTGAAGTTACGGCTGCCGTGTCTGGTAGCCAGAAAGGGGCCCACTGGGGTGGTTTATTTAAGTATCTCTTAAAAGCTCTCCGTCTCCAAAACGTCCAGCCCCGCCTCAGCCCATCGGGGACACAAAAGGTGTTTGCCTCTGCCATTAACATATTTAAGAAGGGGAAACACCTGGTGATTAAGAGCAGAGAAGGGGAGGTGAGAGAGACCAGCACTTCGAAATAGAGAAAAACACCGGAAGGGAAGGGAGAGCAACACCTGAGGAGAGCAATGCCGGAGCAGAGAGACCAAGTTCTGTGAGGAAAGACAAGGTGCCTGAACAGATTTTTCTCCGTAGCCCATGGAGAAGCACGGTGAAGCAGACCCTGAAGGATCACAGCGGAGTAGATGTTTTGGACCTGCTGCCTGTGAAGGAACCTGTTGAGCAGTTGTGGACCTGCAGCCTGTGGAATATCACGAAGCAGATGCTGTGGACATGCAGGAGGGAATTGTTACTGAGGTACCCTGTGGGTCTGCAGGCAGGAGCAGTTTGCTCCTGAGGAACTATGAAGTGCTCTTTCTCATGGTAGGGACCCCATATTAGAGTAGGGGAAGACTGAGGAATCCTCCTTGGGGAGGAAGGAGCGGCAGAAGACAAAACAGCTTCTTCTCCTTAGTGAACTGTGACAGAACCAGGGGAAATGGATGTAAGCTGCGCCAGGGGAGGTTTAGGCTAAATGTTAGAAACATTTTTTCACTGAGAGGGTAGTCAGACATTGCAATGGGCTGCCCAGGACAGTGGTGGAGACACCATCCGTGGAGGTATTTAAAAGGCATTCCTAAGGACCTGGTCTTCAGGGACACGGTTTAGTAGTTAGCTTATGGTGTTGGTCAAAGGTTGGACTGAATGATCTTAGAGGTCTCTTCCAACCTAAACATTCAATGAGTCTGTGACTGTAAACCCCCACTCCCTGTTCCCGGTAGAGATACAGGGATAAAGGAAGGCGGGCCCGGTAAGAAGGGAGGGGTGGGGGGAAAGTATTTAAGCTCTGGTTTGTGTTTTCATTGTGATTTGTTCTGATTTGATTAAAGATGGATTGAGTTGAATTTTTCCCCCAGCTGATTCAGTTCTGCCTGTGGGTGTGGTTGGTAACTGGGGCCCTCGTGGTTCTTGTCTTGGGTGGATTTCCTGCTCGCCATCCCGGAGTGGTGGGAGGAGTAGGCGGCCGCATGGTCCCTTGTTGTGGGCCAGGCTTAAACCTGGACAGTGGCATATTTTGCTTTTGGGAAAAATTAGAATGGGCAGAGAAAGAACATTTAGTAATGTATAGATTATTTTAAAAGCAACTTATATGCAAGTATGGATATTTAAGAAAAAAAATTTGAAGAAACATGTTATCCAAGAGCTGCAAAATTATCAGGACAATAAATCTGAAAGGCTTTAGTCTAGAGAAAGTTGTATCTATGACGAGGATGCTACTTCATGATTGTCAAATGGGGCTGAAAAACCCAAATACTTTCAACTCTGTACTTCCCCCTAAGCTTAAATCTCAGAAATGCTGAGTTACTCAGAGGAGGTCACTGTTCTGTTGGACTGACCCAAAACCATGGCTTGTAATGCACAGAACATACTGAGGTTTGAAATTTGAGGAATTTTTATTCACATTTGCAAGAAAATAACCTTTTAGATAACAAGAAAGAGAGTGACAAGGAGACCCCAGAATGGACCATATTGAGCAGCAGACCCCTTACAGTGCAGTCTGAAACAGAGCAGGAATTAATCTTGGAAACATGTAAAATCCCATGTGAACTCTGTAATCTGGGATATGTTTTGTCAGTGGATCTGTCTGTGTTTCTCTTCTTCCACTGGGCAGATAAGTATTCTGCCCTTGATTTCAAAATGGAAATAGTTATCTGAATAAACACATACTCAGTGTCCAGTACAACAAAACTCCTTTTTCTCGTCTGTGGGGCAGCCTGAAAAATCTTTTGGCAAAATGTTTTCATTAACAACAGATGATACAAGATTGTGAGTGTACGGAGCATATATGGATGCTGTATCTGAAACTGCCTGACAAGGTGTTTTCCCTGAAACCGATAAAACAGGAAATTAAAATGACAAAATTTGCATATATCAACCACCAGCCATATTAAAACAGATTACTAAGGGACTCTCCAAGTAAAAGAGGAGCCTTCTTAAAAAGAAGTATAAAAGTATCATGAAAATCTATGACTGTGAGTAGATACATTTGGGTATGAGCAGTGTGGCTGTCAAGCCTAGATTGATAGTTCCACAAACTATCTCACTGGCATCACAACCTGGCATCACTCAAGGCCCAATGCAGCGTCCTTCCCGACAGATGCTGTGATGAGCTTGCACTCTGCTGGTGGCCTGACAGGGCAGGGGAAACCTTAGGGACCCACTGTGAAGGTAGCAAGTGTGTGAGGAGGGTTTTCTTATCAGCAGCTGGGTTAGCAGATTGTTGGAGTTTCACAAGTTTGCACATGAAGCTGGAGCAGCCATGACACCTACAGGAGGGGTAATGAAGTAGGAGCCATGTTTCAAGTGTGTGCTTGCAATCTGTGCTTTGTGTTTTGGTGCACATAGCTCTGCGTGGATGTGATCATAATTTATGGAGTTTAGTTATAGAATGGTGTTTTGAAAATTGTAGGTGCTTATTGTCATTTTGTAAGCATCTGATGATGTGGTTCATCTGTTGCATTGTTGATATTGATTCTGAATATATAGTTCACTGATTGCCAGTTAATTGCATTTTGCTAATGTATTGAACAGTACTGATTCAAAACAAAACATGAATCAATCATTTTTGACTGGAACACCAGTCATCAATATGCACAGAGCAGTCAGTGCTGTGACAGCCTTACCAATCTGCTTCCCCCCCCAGCTGCAGTTTTAATCTCTTCTAGGAGGTTAAATGTGCTTATCTTTGTTGTTAAAAAACGACTGTTGTCTTATTTGCCTGTCTTAAGTCCTTTGCTAATGACCTTTATTTCCGAAAAAGGTATTTCAGCCCTTTTTTTAAGGTCATAGCATTCTAAACTAGCTCTGGTTTGCTTTTTTTAATTGCCCCTTCCAATGGTGCAACACAAAATAAGACACTTTGAGAAATTCAAGACCATTGTCCAAGCAGTGTGCATTTTTTCATAACCTTGCAAGAAGAGCTAGCCCACTTCAGCAGGCAAAGCAACATAAGTTTCTCATCTGGAATTATTCTTCTCATTGTTTCCACAGCTTTCTCTTTCAGAACGTGAGTGAAGTTCCACTTCAATAAATGCTGAGGTCAGTCAAGAGTAATCATACATGGAGAGCTGCTGAGCACCTGCATCTCTTTAAAAGGATCTGTGAGAACTCATTATTATAGGAAGCAAGGACTCTACAATATTAATTTAAGCTAGTCAACTTCATTAAAAGTGTCATCTATAATTTTGTATCTGCTTCAGATCAAAAGAGAAGCTCTTTTTTTAAAAAAGAAAAATTTACACTGGAGTCTTTGTCTGGGTAATTCACTGGGCTTGAGCCTAAGTGATAATCTGTTTAGGTGCTACCACACGGGTTTTCTCTGAGCAAGATATAAAGAAAAGGTAGATAGATCTGTGCAAAGAAATGACAGCTTTCTGACAGTTTTCATTCTCTGCACCAGATCTCTTTGCACTCAGGACTTCTCAAGGAATAGAGCAGACAGTCAAAGGGTTGATGCATAGAGAACTGAGGCTATTTGGTAAAGCCTCTGAATTAATAAAACTTTAATATTCTTCAATGTTCTGAATTTCAATGCTCTGATTGCAATATTACTTCTAGTGTTCTTTTTTTGTTCAGTTGCTTCACTGACACATCATCATTGGTCTAGTATGAAATCTCTGGGTTAATAACAATTTGGCTGCCAAGACTACAACTAAAATATGAAATGTATATTTTCTTGCACTTATGAATCTCTGAAGTTGGAGCTTGGCCTTGCATTCCCTAGAGTTATTTCCTGACTCAACAAACCTGGACTATTAAAGCAGAAAAAAACTTTTTCATCTGAACTGAACTGTCTTTGAAGAAGCAATGTGTTAGGAAAAAGTGAAGACAATAGTGTGCATCAGTATCACAGCTGCTTCGTGAGCTTCTTACTCAAGATGATGACAGCTGACTTTTAATACATCCATCAAGGCTATTGCAGACTACAATTAAGCCTGTGCCTGTCTCCTTCATAAAACTCAATTATAAGACACTGAAGAAAGAGGGAGGAAAGATTTCTGTTGTCCATAGTTTCCAAACATTTTAAATTTATCACGTCAGTATTGTATGCATTTGTGTTTCTTAATTCTTATTATTGTTCTGTTACTGTAATTATACAACAAACATAAAAAGTTCCACATGTGCCCATTTTATCTATGGTTCACCTAAATAATTATATTAATTAGGGAGGAAAAGATTATACTGTAGAAATATATCTGTTTCTGCATTTAGCATTGTCAATATATTATAGAAATATTAAGATTTAGAGAATAATGATGGCCTTAATACAATGTGTAGTGTTATTGTGTTAATCTCATGCCATACTCTTTGGAGCAGCTTCAGTTGCAAAATATTAAAAATAAACTCATAATGCATCACAGAGTATGATGTTGAGCCCATTCTGGAGTCATGTCCCCTGAAGACACATCCATCCTCTCTTTTCAGGGATGACCTTTTTTAATCTCAAATCTGGACCTACTGTGTACTGATTCATAGTTGAACTTGGTTGAGGTTCCTCTGTAATTGCACAGCCTGGTGTTCTTGGCACCCAGTGTGTCTTTTAAAGACGTGATGTTTGATGACAGAATAAATCAATAGTCACAGCCATGAGTGAATGAAAGAGGTATAGATGCCTGGTTTACTTTCCCACCAAACCAACCTGAAGATTTAGGTTTCTGGGGTGGTCCACTGTGTTGTCTAGCAAATCAGTTTTTTGTTTTTTATTGACTAGGAACAGAGCACACAGTTTATATTGACCTGACAGTGCAGGTTCTCTGGACTTCCCAAGCTTGTCCTAGACTTGACTGTTTTCAATGTGTTTTTGCTGTGACAGCAATTGTTTAGCTGCCAGATTTAGGCATGATTGGCTTTAGTACATGGTGATAACAGGTTTTCTGTCTAGACTGAATTATCAACAATCTTAGATTAAAATGTGTTTTTCAAGACTGTTAACTCAAGGCATTACCAAAGGTGGTAAATCAGTAGTCACTACAGAAACATAATCTTGTTAAACTGGCTTAGGTATAACAAAAACCTGACCAGCTGAGATTAAATGAGGTGAAAGCTCACATGGAATCATAGTTCATAGAATCACAGAATGATTTGGGTTGGATGGGATCATACAGATCATTGTGTTCCAACCCTCTGTTATGGGCAGGAACACCTTCCACTAGACCAGGTTGCTCGAAGCCCCATCCCACCTGGCCTTGGAACAGTTCCAGTGATAGGAACAGCTTCTCTTCCACAGCTTCTCTGGGCAACCATCATTGCTTCACCTTCATAGTGAAGAATTTCTTGAAAACATCTCAGCTAAATATACTCTCTTCCAGTTCAAGGCATTACCCCTTGTTCTGTCACTCCCTGCCCTTGTAAAATGTCCTTCCCCAGCCCTCCTGTATGCTCTTCAGGTACTGGAAGGTGCTATAAGGTCTCTTCTGTAGCCGCCTTTTTTGCTGGGCTGAACAACCCCAACTCTCTCAGTGTCTTCACAGGAGAGGTGCTCCACCCCACTGATCATCTTCATGGCCCTCCCTGGGACTTGCTTCAAGAGCTCTCTGTCCTTCTTATATTGGGGGCTCCAGAACTGGACACAGTACTGCAGACAGGTTAAGTAATAACTCTTTTCCTGCGTTTGTCTTGTTTATGCAGACCACAACTTCCTTGAGGTTTTCAAATCAAATACTAGGAGACTAGATAAATTCTCTCTCAAAGTGCTCACATAAGGATATAAATAGTACAGGAAATTTCATTGTCTTTTCCAAGCTTTTTTTCTACTTAGTGTTGCATTCTTAATTATATTAACTATTGCTTATAGGTATTGCTTTCTGATTTTTCCAACATCCTAATGTCTTTGCTTTGTCAGTCTTGTCTCCACAAGAGACAAGGTTTCTGGTCTTTTAGTCCACACTCTTCTTAGTTCCCAGTTTCAGTTTCCAGTTCATCTTTTCCTCTTTTAATTTTTAATTCCTTTTCAAGTCTCTAATAATGTATTCTGACTCTGAGATTTTCTGGTTTTGTCTGGCTAGACAGTCAGATGGAACAACATCTCTGTCTAGGTTTTATCACATTCAGTCAAATGAAACCTCTAGACAGTTAATGATAAATTAGGTCTCACGGTTTCCTTGCTTCATCTAGAAAGGCTGGACCAGGTGGTCCTTGGAGTCCCTTCTAACCTGACATTCTATGATTCTGTTTTTTTAATCTAGACTAGGAGTGTTCCAAGTACCTAGATAAGACAACTGGATGAATTTTCAAGGAGTTAGCTATAAAGCTTTACCACATATGTTTGCAAATTATTTTATTCTAGTTTCACATTTAGTTAACTAAGTTTTATCCTCACAGATATAAAATACTTGCACTGAACTACTTAAAAAAAGAAAAAAAGAGAGAGAAAAAAGTGGAAATTTGTATTCCATTCTCTTCTTATCATGTTCCTGTAAGCATTCTGATTAATTTTTAAAATTAATATTAAATGGTTGATGAGACACTGTTTATTGGAGAGAAAAATATGTCAGTCTTAAATATGTACTAAATATGTTTACTAACCAGCATCAAAACAATGAGGTGTGGGATGTGTTCTGATGGATTAAACAAATAAGCAAAACCAAAACTGATCTTGTTTCCTTTGTAGATAAATTTTAAGAGGAGAAAAAAAAAAAAAAAAAAAAAAAAAAAAAAAATTCATATATTCAGCACTCTCTGGATTCTTCTAGCAACTTCAGGTCCTTGGAAAAGAGTTGATATGTATCATATCTTCAGCTACTGCATTGCTCTGTGCTCTGACTTCATATTTCTTATGCTGCTCCTCTCATTTTCTCCAGAATCATCTCATTGAAATAACATGAAAAGCAAAAGGGCAATGACCTTCATAACCATTTTCTTCCTTTTTTATCTCATAAATCATGTTTCTTATGATCTTTACACCCCTCCATGTTCTTCAGCCATGTAAAGCAAACATAATAGCAAACACTTGAATATAGCCTCCAGCAGATAAAGAAGTAAACAAACACATCTTCTCACCTTCCTGTAGTGTGTGATTCTGCACCCCATCCCTGATAATAAATTAGACTGCAGTGGACTAAGGGCAAAAGTTAACAGCAAGGTTTATATCTGAAGTTCAAGTTTTGAATTAACATTTAAAAGATGCTCATACCAACATCCCAGTCTTCTGAATCTGCAATCCTCAACCTGGCAATATTGTGAGAAATGCATTGACAACAAAATCTTGTGCATTTCTGGTTTTAATCACATCTGAAATCTTAAAAAGAATAGCACTGTCTACAAGGTTGTTTTCATGTGTTGTCCTGCATAGACTGGAAAAAAAAAAAAAAAAGATACTACATTTTATTATCTGACTGTAAATGCAGAACCTGAAATCTGATCCACTAATCAAGTGACTTATTTTTTTGCCAAAATCATTCTTTTTCGGTGGTAGCCTTGTATATTTGTGTGCACACACATATATGCATTATATTCTATGTAGGTGTGTACAATGTTGAGAATATACTTGTTTCTGGCATGAGAATCAATAACGCAGCAGATCACTGGAGAATCTAATTTTAAGATAATATATAAGATGTGGGTCATTTGAATAGTACTTGAAAGGTACTGTAAAGTATTATTAATGTAATTTTATAAAAATTATTTTTCAGGTATAATTATCCAGTCAATTTAACTTCAGTGGGATCAGAGTTTCCAAATCCCTTAATCCCTCAGGAAAATCAATGGGAAAGTTGATTCTGATGGCAATGTGAAACAGTTTTGAGGGAGAAGAAGGGCAGACATGGGAAATGAGGGAATGAAAGAACATTTTTCAATTTTACTACAGTGGTACTGTGTAAAAGTCTGAGAAGTCTGCTTCTTTCAATAAGAGACCAATATTTTCCAGTAAGGGGTTATTCTTCTACCTACTAAGATCAGTTTATTTTAGTCAAGATTTTGCCCATTATGTTACCTGAAATGCATTCTAGGTTAAACAAAAAAAGTGCATCCTCCTAACCATTTGCAATTCAAATGTGAAACTTCCAACAAAATTGCAGTGCATCAACCCAGAACAAACAACTTGTCAAACCCCATAAACATGGCATGATCCCAGTAATGAAAAATGAGCTTTGCAACAGCCTGTAATTAGCATGGGGATGACAGGCACGTTCTAAACCTTCACAAACATATGGGAAATTATTGAAGAGCTATGACATTGATGCATCTACAAGCCTATTTGTCTTACTATAGCCATCCATACTGGCTGCTTTTCAGAGGATCTTAACGTGCCATTCAGTAATTTGGTGAAAACCTCATCACCCAAGAGCAATGATAAGGTTCCACCCATAACGAGAAGGAAATTTAAAAGAGTCATCACTTATAAGGAGTGTTGCAATTACAGATAACCAGACACCATAAAATATTTTATGTTTCTTACCTGAAATGTTTTCGACCTTATAATTTACCTGTGGGAATTTTCAAAGTTGAGCAATAACAGGTGTCCACCTATAATTCTATAACAAGAAAGTGGAGGAAAGGAAAGAAAGCAGACCTGTACAAAGGAGGTCATTGTAAAATCATTGCTTCAGAAGCACTCAGATCCCTAAAAGATGAAAAACATCATTAATACCTTGTATCATGGTAGCACCTTTAGGCTTTCCCATGGGGAAGAAAGAAACGTTGATGAGTGTTTTGCTCAGAAAGATAAATAATAAACAAGAGAAAACCAATTTGGAAGCTCTGAATGAACCAGAAAAATAGCAGCTAGTGAAAAAACACAGGAGACATTATCAATGATTTGTTATTAATGGCTGAAGAGAGTTACTGATGTAATAATATCCTGCCATCCATACTCAATATTTTATTTATACTTAATAGCTAAGTAGTTTTATTTTGCAGTGATGTTGGAAGACAGAGATGAAGCTGGATACTGGAAAAAAAAAATCCCAAGGTCTAATTAATCAGGCTTTTCACCCTAAAACCTTCTACAACAAATAAAACTTTAAAAGTTTGCAGTTTGACTTTAGTTTTAGATATATAGAAATGGAAGTGGGGACTGAGGATGAAGTGAAAAAAAAGGAGGAAGATTGAGGATAATATTCACCTTCACACTGAACCACTTCTCCCAGCCTAAGTTATACAGCAGAAGAAAAGACAGGAGTGAGCTGACATCAATCATCCTTATGGATCTTTACTTTTTATTCATTGTTCTATTGATCTCTTTCAGCATTATTCCATGGGTAGATTGCAATAAAAGTCATTTCTTATTATGTCTCTATTTTAACTCATAAAGCATATGACACAATAGTTTTTGAATGAAGGACACGTTCCCTAAGGGAAAGAACAAAATCCTGGGTAAAAGCACAGATTTATTGATCTCTCCTTCAATAATAATGATTAAAATCTAACCAAGCACTATTGCCTTAATAAATTATTCAGCTCTCTTTCCCTCTTCCACATTCCAACTGGATGTACTCCAAAAAAAGAAAACTTCAATCATAAAATACTGAAAATACTGTCTTCTCATGCAGTGAGCCCATGACAATGTTAAAAACATACTAAATAACAGCTTCTTTTGGACAAGAAATTCTTTGGCTCAAAGCCCAGCTGACCAGCAACTGGGGAAAGAAAACAATGTGTCCTGGAAAGGAGGGGGAGAGATTTTGTCAGCTTTTTCCATTTTCTGGGGAAATTTTAAGGGCTCTGTTTTCCCTACTCAGCCATGTTTTCTCTTACAATGGAGCAATGAGGGCTTCCCATAAACATAATTCTCTTCTGTATGGGAATACGTCCCCTATGAGTTAAGCTGGAGGCTTATATACCAAGGGTCTGTAATTCACTCCAAATTTCAGAATGTTTCATTGTCAAGGCATTCTCTGCCCTGGTTTACTCCTGGAATGGCCATTCCTGAAGCAGAGATTTCCAGAACAGGACATACTGTTCACAGAAATAAATTTGGCACAGAACAGATTATGTTGGTTAGCTTAAAATATTATTTCTTCATTTTACTTTGTTAAAACTTCCAAGCTGTTACATTCAAAGCTCCTTCCTGATAAGATTAAAATATATTGTTATCTTGACAAAGAATGAAATGTGCATCACAGAAAAGAATCCTTCAAAGTCAGTATGCTTACACATACTACACATCTGAGTATTTCCTCCTTTTCTATAAAAACTTGATTAAATTGTAGGAAGACCAGCATAAAATAAATAGCATTTCTAGAGAGTGATGGTGAATTAAAAGGTTTCATATAACCATTCTCAAATTAACCTCTATGCCACAGCTCTAGTACATAATTATGTATCTAGATTGCTAGGGAAACACTTGTCTATCAGGATGACACAGGCTATGTATGGATAGGAGTGGATAGAGGTGTCAGTCGTTTATAATAAGACTAATGATTTAAATTATAAAGATCTCACATTAACTTTCCAGAAAGGTCAAAAGAATCATATAAGCAACTATTTTCTCTTGTGATTATAATTCATGTAGTTTTCAGTCAAGGACAAACTTTAAAAAGAATCCGTGCCTAGTATGATATAACCTGATAATTTATTGTTTCTTTTAGTAAGAGTGATTTTCTTTGAACTATGTAGTTGTTTATGGAAAGAGCTAGCTGGGATATTTGATAAGTTAACCAGATGAGATGACATTTATACAAAAGAAAAGTTTACTATTAGTGGCATTTGGAAACTTTTTTTTTTTGTGATTTGAAGTTGGTGCTATCAAATGCAAGCAGAGTTCCATACTTCAAGCACCCTCCCACACAAACAGAATCTACTTTTTCATTCTTTAAAACACTCAGAACTTGCTTCTTCAAATTTGATCTATAATAAATTCAAATAATTTTGATAAATTGATAAACACTGTGAAGATTTAAAAAAAAAAATCTTGGTATGCCTGTTCCTTTCTACAAATGTGAATCCCTTTGAATTTGAAGATTCTTTTGTTCCATATTCTCACTAGGACTAACTGTCTTTTTTATTGTTACTGCTATTTGTGACAATTTTTCATACTCAAGGTAGGAAAAAGAAAATATCTGATAGACATCCTAATTTATCAGTGTTTGGATTATATATATGTCATGTATTTTAGGATAGGTGAATTACAGAATCATAGAATACCAGGTTTGATGGGACCTCAGTGCCCATCTGGTGAAACACTTGACCTTCCTGAATCAAGCAGCAGCTTCAAGTTATGATTCAAAAAAAATGGAATCCATCAGACAAGTGAGGACCCATCTTTGAGCTTGTAAAGGCAGAGAAAACTTCAGTATTTATAACATTAAGTGATTTTCATTTAAGAGTAGCAATATAGGGTGTGGTAGCCTGTAATAGCAGGGAGCAGAATTTGTTGACTTATAAGGTTTTTTCTGTAAAAATAGCAGCTCTGTTATTGGTTCAGGTATGTACCCCTTGTGTATTGTGCATTTTTGCTGCAACTCACAAAAAAAAAAAAAAAAAAAAAAAAAAGAATTATTATGAATCATGGCATATTCAAAATTTCCCAAGCCCTGAATCCACATTTTTTCTTAGATAAGGATATCAACATATTAACATCCAGATAGAAGTATTACTTACTGGAAGATTTTCCAGTATGAATTCAGAATGACAAAGCTGTTGTGTGAATCCTTTATACTAAAGATAGTTACATTACAAAAATGGCTACTTCTACACCTAGTTTTATTTCTGTTGTTCATACTACCTGATCCCTCAGGATTTTCTTTCATAGTCTGTTTCAAAGTGCACTAAACTGCATCTTAGATGTTCTGAGCACGAAAATACAAAATACAGCCACGGAGATGATCGAGCTGGGAGATTCCTCAGTGGGGTGTACAATTATCCAGAGTGAAAAGCAGGTTAGGAATACATTGACAGACCTGGACTATTGAATTTTGGAGTAGGTGGGCAGGCAATGATACTGACTCTACCAGAGTTTTCACTCAGGGCAAGAAAAAAAACCAAACTTGATGTAAAGGCATATGATTTAATTGTTCACCCAACAGAAAAGCTGAAGGAAGTAAAAATAAAGTGAACATCCCAAGCCTCACTGAATGAGCACAGATTCAAGGTTTGAGTCACTGTGTGTTACTCTTTCTCTCTCAAACACACACCTTCTCAGGATATGCCTCTTTCTGCCCAACAGCCAGGCCATAGAGTTGTAAATGGGAATCTGATTTCTACATGCAATCTGGCAAATCACAGTAAATATTTTATATTTTGCATATCATAGAATCATAGAATGTCAGGTCGGAAGGGACCTCAAGGATCATCTAGCCCAACCTTTGTAGGTTTAGGAGATGTCTCAGCACCCTGTTGAGCTGCGACTTAAAACTCTCTCAAGTGGGAATCCATCACTTCCCCTTAGAGACCTTTCAATGTCTGACTGTTTTCATAGTGAAAAATTTTCCTTGTGAGCCCAATCAGAATCTCCCCAGGAGCAACTCGTGCCCATTGCCCCTTGTCTTGTCCATGTGGCCCTCGTCTCCATCTTCTTTGTAGCCACCTTTTAAGTACTGGAATGTCATAATAAGGTCTCCCCTAAGCCCTTGTTAGTTTCTAAGAGAAAGGATTTAAGAAACCATTTTAGAGCTAGAATAGGTTTTAGCAAATTTACCAGTAAATTTCAAATGCTTTTAAAAAGGACACTTTGGTTACCCCACACTGGAAAAAAAGAGCAAAGCAAAGATTTTTTTCCTTATTACAATTTGGAAAGAAGAACTGGAAGGACATTGAGGATTGTTTTGGAAATACCAGTGATTCATAAACTGTCTGTGTAAGGAATCTGGATTTATGATGGAGATCTAATTTTTTTCTTACCCAGAACAAAACCCTGTTTAACGTCCTTGGGACTTGACACCCTTGTAACCTCTTTATTTGAAAGGTATTTATTCAAAAAGACTATTTTTTTTTTACCCATGAATGTCTACCAGAACAAAAACCTAATTCCGAAAAAGGAAACAACAATTTTATTGTAAAAAATTGATTACATTTGAGAAGTGTGACGCAAAAGATACCTTGCAGTGACTAAATATAGGTTTCCAAGAGAGCAGCTTTATGTTCTTCATGCTTTTGTTTTGTCTTACTTAACCTTATGAACTTATGAACCTTATGGAATGAAATTCAATGGATGTATGGAGTTAATAATGTGTACAAAGACTTTTCTTCTAAGGGTCTCATTCTAAGAAGTACCAGTCTGGGACTGTAAGGAACCAAAGCAGTTCAGTGAAGAAATCTGATCTTTACTCAACTAGATTTGAAAGGAAATCTGACAGACCTAACTGAAATGCTTGAAGCGATACAGATAAGAATTAAAAGGGATCACATTTACAGTTTAGTAAACTGTAAACTGTAGGGTTTACAGTCTAGTAAACAAAGTGATTTGGTATGATTTTTCATTGTATTGGTAGTTTTAAAGTAAACAATTGGAAATATTTATTAATGATGATGATATGGTCACCTTGGTGAATTTACCACTTAGACTGGTCAGAAACAAATAATAGAATCATGGAATCATACAATGGTTTGGGCTGGAAGGGACTTCTAATATCATCTAGTTCAAACACCCTTGCTATGGGCAGGGACACATTCCACTGGACTGAGTTGCTCTGAGCCTCATCCAACCTGTCCTTAAAATGCTGCACATGAATTTAAAATGTTGGTAAGTGAGGAGGTGTGAGCAGGATTTTTATTTCTATGCATTCATTTCTGTGCATTTGATAAAACTTCAGGTTCAGACTGACTCCTACGGGATTCAAGAAGAGCATCTTCTTTCATGAATACTCCTACTCCTTTCTTCTCCTGCCTCATACTTCTCAGTGAATCTTCACAGATAGATAAGAGCCAGCTGCCAGTGCCAAAAGCTGATATCTCAGTTGCAGTCATCTATAATAATGTGATTCAGGTCTAGCTAGATGCAGTTCTGAATGACTGAACTACATGCAGCTCAGCTGGACATTTTTAAAACTTGTACTTCTTCCCCCAATGTTCCAGATGCAGTGGAATCAAACCACCTCAGGTTTGCCTGCATGTCACAGGGTAGATATGCCTCTGAAAAGCTTTTAAACAGATGCCTCGTGTATTCCCTTCCATGACAAAGATTCCACTAGTGAAATGTTTTCTGAATACACTTCTAGCCTGCAAAAGCGATTTGGTTGAACTGTACTTACTTTTCCTTCATCAAAAATACTACAGATGTTTAGGTATATTTGGAATACTTGAGCATATAGAAGAGGCTTGAATGCATCTATGTTCAGGTATAGCAGGGAACAGGTAGTATTAACTTTCAAGAGGAAAGTTTCTTAAGGAAGTTTCTTAATTTCTTTTCATTTGTCCACTCCATTGCAAACACTACTGCTATGAGCAAAGTCGGACATTTCAAGTTTTTTCCAAGAGAAATTTGCCACTTCAATACCTCCTAAGGGTAAGAAGTTTTTAAGCTTTGTCAGCGGTGGTTGTAGTCAATGATCTCCAGAGGTCCCTTCCAACCCCTACCATTCTATGATTCTGAGTTTCAAACGTTGGCTTCAAATACAATGCACTTAAAATTTGTTAACATTTTTATGGACTTGATCATATATATATCAACATATATGGGGCAATTTTTACTTTTTGAAATGAAATATTTTGATTTGATCCTTTTTTCCCCTTCATTTTTAGAATCATGGCGGTTTTTAAGATGGAAACTATGAAAATTATTATAGCATAAGAAAAATCTATTATAACAATTAGATAGGACATTTTAGAAGAATGATGACTCTTTTGAACAGTGCCATTGTCCCCAGACATCATTTTTATTCTTCGTGCAATCCTAATTTTTGGAAGATACCCTCAATTACATGTTCATACTGCATATTAATCCAGAGAAACAGCCAGTTAGATATATTCCTTTCTATTTAAGAACATACATTACCTCTTTTCATATAAATAAAAATTATTTACTAACACGTTTTTATGTTAATCAACCGCATCATGTAAACACACTTAAATCTTAGAAGCTAATGGAGTTTTTAATAGAAATAATCATCTTTTTTAACACTACCTTTAGTCTCCAATTTGCCATGCAGAACAATAATCTGTTTTGGTTTTGTGGGACAGTTCTTTATTCTTTGGAAATATTTCTATAATTATTTCTATTTTTACAGGACTTCTGAAAAAAATAAATGAAACAAAATGGAACTCTACAGGTAGAAATGATAAAATCAGTCATGAAGTCATGAAGAATAAAACTTGTGGCATTTCTAAAAAAGCAGTTTAACGTGCTTATCCCAGTGGAAAATTCCAAAGAAATTCTGTTCAATTTCTTTTGCTGCATGAAGTTCACTTGACAGATAATTTAATCGCGGGCAAACCCAGTTTATTTGTAATTCAGTAACAAGTTCATGCCTTGTTATTGGGTTTCACTGTGATTTGTTTATTGCAAGTAAAATCATGGTTTTCCATCTGAGTAGTGGTAGGAAGATCTAGGGATGTTTTTGTTTTTTTCACATGGGAGAGTTGAGGTGTTGGTTTTTTTTTGGCTTTCATATGTGTATAAAATTTTATTAGAGCTGTAGTTATCCAAACACAACTTTGATATTGCTACTTGGCTATGCCAAATATTCCAGAGCAATGAGTGTGAAGGGTAACTAACAGAGAGGCATCCCTGCATGGCAAGCCTTGAAATTTTTTCCTTGAATGCATAATTCCAATCATTTATTTTCATTTTCTTCCAGCTGAGAGTAGGATAGTTAGCACAAAGTGAAATCAGAAGGTCAACGTCTAGTCATAAGCCTGGAAGCGACTCTCCCATCACCAACCCTGCAGGATGTTATCTTAATCTTTAGCAATTAGTCATCAGATAATACATGGATAATTTGAATAGTGTCTGTCACACTGTGATGCTTTTCTCAAAGAAAAAAGTTCACATGCTATCAGCTCTGGCTTACTTAGCCCTTAGGAATCTGGCTAATTTCTGTGTCCAACACAAACCACCACACTATGTAATTTTATGTTTTTCTAATTTATTTCACACTCCTTCCAGTATCCTCCATTCAGAAAGCATGCATTGTGTGGCTAATGTTGGCTACCTTTATGTTCTCAAGTTTCAAGGTCTTAGAGATTATTCTGGTAGGGGCTCTAGCTATTTCTGTATGGTCAGTGAGGTACCTTTATCCCTCTTTTTATAAATAAACATTAGAGTTCAGAGGTTTTAATGAAAAACGAACAAATGCATCAACATAATTGACTAATCAATGGACATATACATATCTATTTTTTCAGCAGCTCCTGCCTTTTTGCAGAATGCCTTCAGTTCCCTGTACTATTCCAACCACCTCTAGATGCAGCTGTGAGTACACTACCAACATAAACTAAGAATATCAGACTGGATACCTGGAAAAATAAAACTCTCCTTATAATAGAAAACTTGGATTCATTTAAAAGTAACCCATCAGTAACCCATGGAAAAATTGCTTCAGTTAGGAATAGAAAAATTATATCTTTTTTACTCTTCTTTCCTTAATTTACTATTATGTCTTATAACTTTTAGATGAATTAAGCTGGGATTTTTTGAAGAAAGCTGGTCTGGTCATCCTAGATCATCTTCAGAGTAGATGTATCCTGTGAACCAAGAGCTGCTTGGGCAGGGCAAAAGAAAGGGGAGAAATTATTATAATGCAAACATTCAGTGGGTCTGAAAAGTGCACTGGGTTGTACAAGCAAGTTAAAGGGTTAAGAGATCCTCACGTATCAGCTTTGTGCTTGTGAAATCTTCCCAGATGAGAGTTAACATGACTGTCCTTAAACCTTTTTCATCACAAACTGAGCCAAATTGAATTACTATACATTTGCCAGGGACTTAACACAGCATGCACAGACTGTAGCACAAGGCAAGCAGATATCTGGTAACAGATTAAGATGATTAGGGTACCCTTACTTGAGCGTGTGTCTAAGTTGGTTGCATAGGAAATGTTAAGCATTGCACATCTTTGATTTTGAGAGCTTGGTGTTTTATCAGTTCACAAAAAAATGTATTGTATATATACACATACTCATTTTATACTGCTGATCAAATGACAACACTTATAAAAAGCAAAGCAAAGCAAATCAAATGCAATTTAAGATTCCATTTATTTCTGCTCCACTAGAACTAAATCATCCTGTTGAGAATTGCAGTGATTGTATAGATAATTAGCATTGTGATTGTTATATTTGTTTCTTTATATGTCATTTTTTTCTCCCCCTCTTCTATTTCCCCTCTTGATATTTTCATATAAAAAAAAACCAAAATAAAAAAATACAAAAAAAATACAAAATAGAAAAAAATACAGTGAATCTGTGAGAGTAAATGAATTGTAAACAACCACATTGTCCCTTTGTCTGCATTTTTAGCTATGATTCTATTGGTTAATACTGGTTAATACTCTGTGAAGGAGAACAACTGATGTTGCAGTAGCATTTGTGGACACTGGAAAACTTATATTGAATAATAGAAGGTGAATACAACACCAAAAGAGCTTGTAGTGCAGAGTATAAAACCAAGGCATATCTATTAATTGTGTTTGTCACACAAGATTCTAACTAGCAACATATTTATTTTATTTCAGAGCTTCTCCTGATAGCATCATTTCAGTCAGGAAGAATTTAGAAACCTTGTTTTCTCAGCAAACAAACTAGTTAGTTCATAAGGTGAAAAATCTTCACCTCCTTGTTGAAAAGTCATGTGATTATCCTTATTATTTTTGCAAACAAATTTTAATTATTGTATGATATTATGCAAGCATACAAATTCCAGGAAAATGTGAGAATATAAAATGAATACTTCCAGTGAAATTTGTTTCCAAGAGAGTCAAAAGACTCTGATTTTGCAGACTGAGGTCTACATGTTCTTCACTGCTTCTATTCTGGAATGTGCTTGAAGCATAAGGATGTGTAAGTGAGGCAAATGTACAAATTTTTAGTAGGTCAGGTACTTCTTTTCCAAGCTAAATAAGCATGTCTGCCTACTATAATTTCCATTTAATAAAGGTTTTAATTTTGAACTCAATTACAAGACTGAATTCAAGTTCCATTTCACAGGTCTCCAGCATAGTGTATATAAAATCTGTGTGTAGAAAGACAGGAAAAATGATCACCCTTGGATTTAAGCATATACTTTCATTTTATCAATTGCACTAAGATGAAAATGGAATTAAATCGTAGAATCAAAGAATAATTTTGGTTGGAAGTGACCTTTAAAGGTCATCTAGACCAACCCCCAACCCCTCTGCAGTGAGCAGGGACAACCTCAAGTAGATCAGGTTGCTCAGAGCCTCATCAATCCTCACCTTAAATATCTCCAGGGATGAGGCCTCAGCTACCTCCCTGGGCAACCTGTTCTGCTTTTCTGCTACTCTGATGGTAAAGAATTTTTTCTATGCTAGTTCTTTGTTGAAAATTTGGCATGACTGTTGTAAACATGTGAAAATACCTGAAGAATTTACATCCACTCAGACAAACATGAGAAAATGATGCAATCCCCATTGTTTTTTCAATTACTTTGTTCTATCTGGGCAAGATTCTGAGCTGACAGGAAAACTTACAAACTTAAAATTATTCTATTTCTTCCCACTCCCCCCAGCCTTTTGAGCTTCATAACATTGCCTTTCATAATGACTCTTGCAATATTAGAAGAAGTCTGGAAGAAGGCTCAGGGTATTTATGTCCCTTCAGTACCAACAAACTAATTTTTGATGGATATTATGAAAATATCAAAATGAAGAGTTTCTGTTGCATACTTAAAAATAAAAAGTTTAAAATTCATAGCAACAATTAAAAAAATATAAAAGTAACAACAAGAAGGAAAAAGACCACACATTTTTAACATGTCTACATTGTGTTTTAAAGATCTAAACATTCTGTTAATTAACTTCTGGCTATAGAAAGAGAACCAAGAGTTCCACATGGCAACAGTGGCAGTAGTAAAGCTGCACGGTTTTGTTCAGAAGATGTGGTTCATCTTTCCAGGACTATACAGAAGAAAATAGAACTGACTAGATGCATAAATGAAAGTATCTTTCCCCTCAGAAATAAAAAAAAAATAATCCAGCAACCAAGCAGAAAAGAAATGGCTTTGTGATAGGCAAAGACAGGTATAGAAGTTGATTGAACAATTAATTAAGAAAAGTCTGAAAAGCAAGTATAAATAAATATATAAAAATGTATATAAGTATACATAAATATAGACTCCTAATCCAAACAGAGTTTGAATCCTAAAAGACAGAAAGGTGTCTGTAGAAACATGGCAGTTTATCTCTGTAGGAGCTATTCATACAGTCAAAGCAAGAAATACAGAAATCTAAGAGAGGAACTAAGTGGGTCAGGGCTGTGCTGCAGACAGCCCAACCAAGCTCCATGCATGGCTCACTCACCTCATTCTCACTTCCATAGATAAGGTCCAATGCTTCCAGTCACTACTCCACATGTTCCTTTTCTTTTTCCCCCACATGATCACAAAAACTTTGTTATTCACATGAGTTTTGTTAAATAAACAAAATGCTTTCAGCACTAAAGCCTAAAACAGTTTTCACTGAGGATGCTGCTACAGGGTCCCATGTCACCAGCTCATGCAGAGTACCAGTTTTGTAATGGTTTGAGAACTATTTGCTGTGCTGTTATTGACCCTGAAAATTTTTCTGCCTCCTAGATATCTGCAGCTCCACACCATGTCTAGATTTAAGGGTGGCCATTCTTGGCTAGAAACATAAATTTGCCCCTCATAAAGGTAATTGATCTGACTGCAATAAGAAAAATTGGTGCATAAGCATGTGAAAGGAGCTAATCACTGCCTTGGCACAGAAGCCTATTGACCTATCAATCTACCAATCTGAAATGATAGTGCTACACTTTCTGAAGCCATGCAATTTCATTGGCAAGTTCCTTAATAGCTTGCTACACAGTATCCTGAAATTTCAGTCTGTTGAATTGCACTGAAAAGCATTATAATGGGGACAAAAATCACATGAAATCTAAGGATATACTAAGTAGTATTTATTTGATTTTTACAGCAAGGAAACAGGAAAGAAAGACTTGTAAAAAACAGAAAAAATATAAAGGCAATTTTCATGTCTCATCCATTACAAAGAGATAAAATATAAATTCCTCTTCATACAGAAAAGCTCTTCACATAATTGACATCATTCTGTCATCTCATCCTATCTGCTGTAATTATGCTTAGAATGCTTTGACCATTATTAGTTTATGCCAAATTTTTAGGGTGCAGATAGAAATGCTGTCTATATTAAATTCAAAATATATGAAATTCTCACTCCCGTAACTACAGAAAAGTCTGATTCTACAGCCTGTTGCTTTTGCAGTCACATAGAAGACCTTTATCATAATAAAATAGATCTCCAAGGCAGAAAGCAGAAGCCTCTTCAGTTTGACTGTTGTAATAAATGTCCAGACTCACAGGAGAACTGAAAAAGAGGCCAAAACCTCCCACAATTACTGTCTTGTGGAATCCAGTGTCAAGCTCAACAAGCAAGGATGAATCAGCTCAAAATGTTTAGGAGATTAACAGCCTCTCCTATGCGTTCTGTCATCTCTGGATTCACAATCACAAGGTTTCCTTTGGAGGTATGAATGTAAAGCAGTTTTTCCTTACTGATTGTATCTGCAAGATAGGAAAGCAGCCATTTCTCCTAAACTAATAAGAGGTTGTCGTTGTTTTTACAACAGTTGTGGGGTTTTTGCTGTTTTTTTTACTTTGGAGAGCAGGGGTTAGTTTGTTTTGGGTTTGTTTTTTTTTGGGGGGGGTTGGGGTTTTTTTAAGTAAATATTCCATCAGAAAAAAATAGAAAAATCCTCAAAATTTTTCTTTTTTTTTTTTTCATTTTTGGATATTTGGATATTTGTAGTTTTATACTAAGTATCTGCTGTACAAGAACTAACCTGTAGATCTCTTCTTTCCAATATGGTTAACAAAAAGATTCCAGAATCAGCTACACTTCCACGTTTTCTCTCTTCCTAGATATAAATATTTACTGCTTATGCCAGGAAATGTTACCATTGGAAGAAATGAGCTATCTAAAAGATAGACAAGAAACATCTATTGAATGAATGCCCAGAGAACACCAACTGGACTTCTCTGGTGTAAGCATTAGGCAATTCAGGGCATGCTCAAAGCAGATCCATAAATACCTAAGGAGACTGACTGGTAAAATGTATCTCCCTGGAGACACTATATGCTTCCAGTTTTAGAATATGGAAGAGAGTATGTGTAGCTTCTCACAAAAGTAAGAATGAAAGCTCTGAAGTGATTTTCTAAACCATTCAATATCTTCCCACAAAGAACTTGAATTAAAATTGCAAAGAGCTGGGCACCTGTTCACCTTGAAATGCAGATCACAGCCATCAAATTTAATGGGAGTTTCCAATTGTTTTTAACAATTCACTTGTGATTTCAAGGTTATTTGAGCAGTTCTACCTCTAATATATTCATAGGAGTAACTTCAAAAGAGACTTAATCATAATTTTCCATTTTTCTTGAGTAAAAAACAAAAGCCTAGAGGAACTACAAGATAAACCTTCTTGGAGGTCTATTATCTTTTGGATCTTATTATTGATTTGAATCAGGCAGCATCAGGCTTTTACATTCCACTATCATTGATATGTTCCATTCACTTGAAAAGAAAAAGCCAGGTTTATATTAAGAAGAAAAAAAGAAAAAAAAAAGAAAAAAAGAATAGAAAGAATTACCAGCTTTAATTGTCACAACTTTGATGCTGGGCTTATTATATCCTTAATAATTTGAATTAGAGGAGGGACAGCAGTAAGTGTGCCTTCTAACTCTAATGACAAAAAATAATGTGTTCCATTTTAGCTCAATTAATATGAATAAGCATTTAAAGGATTACTAAAGTGTCTTTTTGAAATCATTACCTTGATTAGCATACCATTAGTTCATACATAACTTGAAAAATAAAATAAGCATAAGTGCTTGGTCAAATGAAAAGCCTACACTTCTGCATAATAATGAAAGAAAAAAATAGACAGCTGCAGTATTCAGGTTTATTTGCAAAATGCATAGATTATAAAATTTACATGACCTCAGCTTCTTTGTCTGCGATAGTCTTGCAGTCTTTTGTCATATAAAACTTTTCACTCAGAAAATCCTTATGCATATTGGAAATGAAATTATATAGTTTTTAACCCTGCAGATTTTTGGGGGTAAAAATTCTTGGAGTTTTACTGTCTTTTTGTTACATGTGTTGGACAGTGCTTAATGTACTGAGGTACTAATCTCCATCTGCAAGCTACTTGTACTCTTAGAGATCAAAGATTGTTTATTTTGCTTAAAACAAATTTCAGTAGTAAAATGTGTGCTTAAAAGTGTTGAAATAGATGGTTGTAGGGATAAAATGAGTGTCATTAAAATGTAACCAATTTGGTAGCAAAAATGTAGCCCAGTTGGTTTACCTTCTTAAAACAGAAAATTGCATGTGATTTGTCTGCTATAATTTCCAGAATGAAATGCTTACTTTTCAGCTATGTATGATTTATTGTGCATTTAAGTAGATGAACTCTAAGAACCACCTGAGATTAGTTCAGGGTCTGTTGAACAGAGCGTAGCTGTTAAACAATGTTTTGAACAGGAACTTGAATTTATTTATTTGAAATACACCTTTTCACTCAGTGAAATTTAAAGCCTTTTTTTCTTCTGTTGACTAACTCATTATCCTGTCCTAATATTTCAACAAATCAACTTAATAATATGCTCATTTTTTGCTAAACCAAGAATGTGGTTCAACAAAGTCTCTTAAATGGTGCTTAAATTGGAGTATATTCATAATAAGAATCTTAAGCATTGCTTCATGAGAAAATATATTCAGTAGGTGAGAAAGGGGTATTAAAACCTTTCTGAAAGCAGAAAAGCTTGAAATAAGGCATGTGCCTAATGTGTAAAAAGAGTCCATCTCATATATTCTTTTGATGAAACTAGAGGAAGTCACAGCAAGAGAAACAGTCAAAATTATCCTTTGCCTTTGTCTTGTTGAACTACTAAAGTAGGAAGATCTTTTGATCCTCTCTCTTTTCATCCAGCTACAGTCCTCATTTCAGAAAATCTCTATTTTGATGATAGTTTATAAATGTCACAATAATATCTGGTAAGGTGTTGATTAAAATAATGTTTCTTATAAGGGTTCCTACATCTTCCTTCACAGTTAATGATGAAACTCCCATTGACCTCCATCATAAACACTAGATGTTTCAACATAAATTAGCCTTTTAATTATTCCTTATTATACAGTCATTTTAGCCTCTTCAACATGAACTATTTCCAGCCCCTTCCATGAAAGCTGCTAATTTGATAAAGGGTTTTTTTTGTTGTTTGGTTCCCCTACTGGTTATTGATAGAAGAAGTCTATAAGCAGTATTTCAGATGCAAAGTACTACCCAGAGAAACCCAAAAAGACCTGACCAAGGACATGACACCTCAACCAACTCTCACTCATGTTTTCTGAAGTGCCACACTACAAGCTGCTCCACAGTCTAGATTATTGATGGTACCTTTTTGTCTCCCTTGGCATTACTGTAGCCTCTAGATTTTTTTTTAATTTGCTTATACACCCTAGATATTTATTTGACAGACTTAGTCCTATCTGCTTTTCCAAAGTAAAGACACCAATTATGAGACAGCTAAGGAGCTGCACACATGAACACAAATCTCACCTCTCAGTATGAAGTGGCAAATGCCACTACCCTGCTCCCATGATTAAAGTTTAATAAAATTTGCCATGAGTCATCCTTTATGGACCCTAAATTGCATTTTAGGATTCTGTCATGTGTTTGTGAGGAATACAAACAGGCAAACACCTGATCATTTTTTTATTTTTAAATTTTTTTTCTTTTTTTTTTTTTTTTTTTTTTTGTGCCATGGTGTTACCACATTGGCTGCCCAGGGCTCAGATGATCTAAATTAGAAATACAATCAAATTTACATCTGGATTCATAGGAGCCAGCTTAGCTCTTTTTCCCTCTCTGGCAAATGATCTAATTTTTTTTTTCTAATTCATGTCACCTTTCATTTATTAGCTGGTTGGAAAGCAAGTTAATTCTAATTTACTGGAATTTTCCCCTTTTCATGTTGCATTGGTGGCCCATTCCAGTCTTTGAAACACCAATGAACATGTCTTTGTAACAGTAAAAATGGGACTGTTGTCATGTTAAGAATTTTATTCCAAGCATAAAGACTCATGTCTCCCTGCAATGGAACTGTCTTGTTCATAAACAGAAAGCTTACACAACAGAATAGTGCAGTAAGCTAAGACAATCATATCTAATTGAAACCACAAGTGAAATTTAAATCAGAAAAAATGTAATTATCTGAAGTGAAGCTCTTCCAGGACACCTGGGTTACCTCCTGCTCTTGTAGAGGCTGGCATGGGATCATTAGTGACCACATATAGTCAGAACCTCATTTTCCATCTCATTTGAAAGCCATCACCTCTGGCAGTACAATAACCAACACACATGCTGGGGCACAAATTGAGACACAGTCTATTAATGGAAATCTTGACAGTACCTCGCATAGAAGGTTGCTTTTTGTTGGGTGCCTCTTGCAGCATGACCCTGATTATGTGGCTGCAGGTAAATAATTTATGTTCTGTATTGGATTCCTGAGCTTGTGTCTGCAGCAGCTTCTGACCAGTCCCTTAAAGTAGCACTTCTTTCTTAAACCTGTTCCCTCTGCTTTGTGAGTTCTCTGTCCTTCACAAAAGGAAAATAGGTATCTGATAATTGCAAAGAATCTTAAATGAACTTCTGAAGTATAGAGACATTTTATCAATTATTCTACAATCTTAAAATTATGGCCAAAGTTGTATGGTCTTTCTAGAAGATAGCCACTCAAATCAAAACTGTCTTTCTTCAGTAGCTAATCTATATTCTCACTCTTCTAGTACATTGCATATCCAGTGGCAATCAAGTAGTTAAACATAAAGATTAAGGCTGGATTTATTCAGTCATCATAGCCATTCAAATTCATGATTTCAGGCTATGGCTGTACCAGTTACCCAGAAATGCAACGTTCCAGTTAATTTAATTAGAATTATTCCAGCTTTTGGTTATTTGCACCATTAGAGAAAGAGGAAGGAAAAAAAAATGTCTATGCAACCCCTAGGGCAGGTTGAAAGGATTGAATGAAGCACATATTTTTCCTTACACATTCCTGTACTCCTGTGAATTCAATGCAGTTGTCAAACAGTGTCACTTTGACACATGGTAGCACCAGGTAATCAGATTACAATGGAAAACAATAAGAAGGGAATTGAGCTGGGTCATTTTTGACCCACTCTGTCATTCACCCTGGGGATCTTTCAAAGGTATCTGATGACACTGCAACCAGAGGGTGATGTCCTCGAATAACTCAGCAGCTGCATCAAATAAAAATCAGCTCTGCATTCCTTCTGTTGAGATATTTTCCATTCAGTTCTCTTTTTTGCTGCATATCTGTCCTCTGCCACTTACGTTTTGTTAATCTTAAAGAGCAGGAAAACCGTAGAGGTGAAAGTGTAAAAACCATTTTGATCACTGGAAAAATTCAAGAAGGTTTCATTTGCCCTAATAATTGGGTATCTGTTTTTAGGTTATTTGACAGAATTCAAGTTACCTTTACTAACTCTGGACTTGATAAGGGATGTGTTTTTCCTTCAACAATAGAAAGAATTTCTGTCTCAATGGGCATGCAACCAAGGTGGGATATTTTGCATTTTTTCTTAAGAAGCCAACTTAAGTTCTTTTTAAGGTGTCAGTGAAATGGCATTCCCAAACCTGCAATTTTTCAGGTAGTTTTCCTTCGAGACGCACAACTCCTACAAGTAACACATCTGAAGAAACAATAACCAACTATGTACACCAAACTCCACTCTTCTCCTACCTTAAGATGCCTATGTGAAAGTTATCCTTGTATCTGAGATATTTACGGAGTCAGGAACTTAACTCTCCACCAATGATGCCATAGGCAGAGTGAAAAGGCTCCTCCTGCACTCATCCAAAAACCAGAATTATTTATCCAAGCAGCACTGAGGCTGAATCTCCAGGGTAATGCCCTTACTGCACAATGGTTTTTTCTGTCCCACAACTGAGTGCCTCAGAACTGCCTGTTTTAACCTCAGGTTGAAACTGCCTAAAGCAATTTGGGATGATCCTTGGATTTCTAGGATAGCCAGCACTTTGTAAAAAAGGCTAAACTTACAAAGCTTTGAATGATCTAGGATCACAGGACTGAAAGAAAAGACCAGGAAAACAAGCACACGTGCTGTATTCCCCAGAAAGCACTGAATTGTTCTTTCTGGTCTATGATCTTGAGGCTTTATTTCCTAGTTTGAGATAGTTAAAACAACAGTGTTCTTCCCTACCCCCATTTTATGTTGTTAATAAAAAATATCATCTTTTTTCCATTTTCCTTGGCATACTGTTTCCTCTTTTCTCTGCCACCTGAACCCTCATTGCAACTCTTTTTGTCACTTTAACATTCTTACTTTTAGATGGCCTGTAAGACATACCAGGTATCCTAGCACTTCTTCTCATGTTTCTGAAAACCTTTTATTCCATTCATACAAATGCTCACAGTTGATTCCATAACCATTGTCTCTGTTTTCTCTGACAAAATTTTGTTGACCAGGACTCCATAAATAGCACATAATATATCCTCAGGCAGGCACCTGACCACTACCTATGTCACCAGAGGGCATATAAAACATACACCTAGCCTAAATGTCTTTAATTTATCAGTTGTGTGGTTGAATAAAAAGAAGATGAGGAACTGTTGCATCAGAGCCTTACTTACTATATTTGAAGATAGGCACATCCTATTTTTGTAAATGTTACACCTGACATAGTTTTCAAGGTAAAATATTGTTTGGAAAATAGTTTAATTCTTCACTTGAATACTTCAGCAAGTTTTTTTTTTTCCTTAATAAATTATGTTTGTGTGTTTCTTAATTATTTTTCTAGACCCATCTGGCAAGTAAAGAGCTTATTTTTTGTTAGCAAGGAGCATTTCCAAGTCCCCACTGTTTCCTACCCAATTCTCCTGCGCACTTCATAAAAGCAGCTCTTCCATGCATAGTGTACCTGGGATATGCTTCAGGTGAACCTTCCCTATTTAAAGCTTACTGAGGGAAAAAATGTTGGATGCACCAGGAGGGATTGAGTAGCCTCTGGAGAGCCTTAATAGCATTTTATTTTTGGTTCAAAATGGAATCCAATAAAATTTTTCAGGAGTTAGGTATTATTTGGTCAAGCCTCACATATTTCTATTTTTCCCTTTTGCAGATTATTTAATGAGTATATCTTCCTATGTAACTAATGACTAATTTTCAGCTGGATTAATTTAACAATACAGCACAAACTGGAGATCACTAAGAACTGAGCCTTCTCATTGAAGAGATGTTTAGTCATTTTGGGACACCACCAGACCTTGCATACGAAGTTGCTCCTGATTGACTGAAGAAGAGACAGCTTTTGGCCAACATTAGATACTCTCAAAGGCACTTATAAAAGTTAGTATGGGATAGGAGGGGACTGTCCAGACTTCCCAAGCCCTTGGCAGACTTGGAGAGTGGGCCTGTAGAAAAGCTCATGAAGTTCAACAAGGCTAAGTGCAAGGTCCTGCTCCTGTGTTAAGGGAATCCCCAACATCAATACAGACAGGGGAATGAATAGATCAAGAGCAGCTCTGTGGAGGAGGATTTGGAGATACTGATGAATGAAAACCTGAACATGAGCTGTCCATGTGCTCTTGTCACCCAGCAAGCCAGCTGGGTGCATCAGAAGTGTGGCCAGCAGGTCAAGGGAGGTGATTGTGTCCCTTTACTCTGCTGTCATCAGACCCCATGTGGCATTGTGTGTCTAGTTCTGATGTCCTCAGCACAAGAAAGACACAAATGTGTCAGAGCAGATTCAGAGGAGGGCCACAAAAATGTTCAGAGAGCTGGAAGATCTCTCCTATGAAGAAAGACTGAGAGAGCTGTGATTGTTCGGCCTGGAGAAGAAAAGGCTCCAGGGAGACCTTATTGTGGCCTTTCAGTACTTGTAATCTTATAAGAAAGCTGAAAAGAAACCTTTTACCAAGGCCTGAACTGACAGGACAAGGGACAGCAGTTTTAAACTAGAAGAGAGTATGCTTAGATTGGACACAGGGAAAAACTTTGGGCTTTGAGCAACCAGATCTAGAAAATTATGTCCCCTTTGCATGGGAGGGTGGCTGGATGAGATGATTTTTAAAGGTCCCTTCTAACCCAAACCATTCCATAATTTTATGATTCCATGACTAGTTTCACTACTCTAGTGAAACCAGTCTAAAGTCTTCTGCAGCTTGTAAGACTTATGTATTTTCACATGCAACCATGAAACACATGATATAACTTTTTTGTTCTCTCATATTTGGTTGCTCTCCTCAGAATTTCTCCATCCTAGCCTTAGTTATGAATGATCAGTGTGCATTCGTGTTTCTTCAGCCATTTTCCACTGCCCACCCTAAGGAGCTCAAATTATCTTTTACCTCCTTCTACTATTTAAACCTAACATGCTGTTGCACAGAGGTTTAAATGCAATTCTGGTTCTGTAAAAAAAAAAAAAATGCATAACCCTATTCTGGAATTTAAGAAAGTTTAATGTGAAATGAATTCCATGTGGCTGAATTATATGATAGTTGACCTAATAGATTCCACTGTTTCCTCAGAAGCTTTTATGTTTTATTATGCAAAGTACAGGAATATGAATTGTTGACCAAATAGTCTCTTTCAAAGATGCTATCAAGTCAATGAATACTTATAAATTCTTCACCATGCATGATTGATGCACAAGACAATAAATGGATTCTTTGGAACACTCTTGTCAATTGTGCCAAGGGATCTTGGAGCTTATACATGCATAAGTTATTATTTTAATTTGCTCATAAATTCATATTCTATCTTTTCTCAGAAATTTGTTTTTCTTTTCTGTAATCTAATAACTCAATCCATTTTCATTTATTTCTTGTAAACCATCAACAGAGAAATGGCTTCATCCAACTTCATTTAAACAAAAATACACTCAGAAGTAACGACAACTCCTTTTTTTTTTTCACAGCAAAATCAAGGCTTCATGTATGCCACAAGGCCCAGAGATGATTAGATATTATATTTCAACATCAGCAAATTATCAAAGCATACGCTCAGCCTATTCAGCATGCTAAGTCAGAAGTGTCAAAGGCATTACTTCTTTCTCATATAGCATCCTGAAAATTTTATTTTATTTGCTCTTTGCTGCAAACAGTGTAATATGTATTAAAGCCTTCAGACTGTGCAGCAGAGTTTTCTTTCTCTTATCTGTTCCACTCTGGGCCAGATGGAAGGACTGAAAAGAAAAACCTTCCTTCTCTTCATAAAGGCAACAAAAGATGTCTGCCTGGGGGAAGATCTCTGGAAGGTAGAGTTTAGGGAAAATATAGTAAGGAAGAAGGTGATATCATGAACAGAAATCAGAAGTTTCTAAAAACGTTAGGCTTCATATGGGCTAAAAAGTATAAGGTTCTTCCTACGATTACAGAAAGAATTGAGACTTTATTGCAAGAGTCTGAGCCCATGAAAGCTTTTGGTTTAAGAAAAACCTAAAGAAAAGAACCCACTTTTCATCACTTGCACATGGGCACAAATTGAAAGAGAAGAAAAATTTTACGTATACAAAAAACCCTTTTTTATTGTAGGGGTGATTAATAATTGGAACAGATTTCCCAGACAGGTTGTGTGGTTTCCATCCTTGGAGACATAGGAAGCCTGGCTGACCATGGGCCTCCTGAACATGCATGCTTTGTGCACAGTTTTAGACTGGATGATCTCCAGAGGTGCCCTTCACCCTCAACTATTCTGTGATTAACACAGTACATTGAAGAGAACTTGTATATTATCTTGTCCCTGCCCAGTTTGTACTATGTCAAGGATTTTTGGGTAGTTTGTGTTCCAGGAAGACTTGGTTTTAGAGGCTGAAACAACTATGCTAATTTATTAGTATCTTATACTATTGTTTAGAATTTTCCTTTACAATATTAGAATATTAGAATATTGTTTAGAATATTCCCCACTTGGGGTACTATGTCCAGTTCTGAAGTCCCCAACATAAGGAGGATATACAGCTCCTGGAACTTGTCCAGAGATCCACAAAAATGCTCAGAGGTCTGGAGCACCTCTCCTGTGCAGATAGGCTGAGGAAGTTGGAGTTCAGCTTAGAGAAGAGGTCACTCTGAGGTGACCTTATAGCAAACTTCCAATATCTGAAAAGTGCCTACAAGAAAGCTGGAGTAGGGCTTTTTACACAGGTGTGTAGTGAGAGAATAAAGGGAAATGGTTTCAGACTTGAATAGGGGAGATTTGGGTCAGACATTAGGAAGAAATTCTTCCCTGTGAGCATGATGAGACACTGGCACATGTTGCTCAGGAAAGCTGTGGCTGCCCCCTCCCTGGAAGGGTTCAAGGCCAAGTGGGATGGGGACTTGAGAGCCTGGTCTAGTGGGAGTTGTCCCTGTCCATGCACGGGCTTGGAACTGGATGATCTTTAAGGTCCATTCCAACCCTAACCATTCTATGAATATTTTTGTTAAATTCTGCTTCAGGGTTATGCAGATTTCTTCTTTTAAAGACCTGATTTCTCATTTTAAATATTTCTGTTTCTGCAGTGCAGCTGTGTATTCTAGGAGTGTAGTAGGAAACAGCAACAGATCCTTAAATGCATCAACATTATCAGACACCTATAATTAGCTACCACAGGGAGCTAACAGCATTATCATTACCCTAATTAATAAACTACATTTTCCTACCTGAGCCCACAATGTCCATTTGCTAATGCCAGTGCTGCTAATCTGTGACAGCCACACCAGTGTTCTTTCAGTATCTATTGTAATATGCTCTCCACTAAAACCTGCTGTGATTGTTGACATGCATTATAATGGCAGCTTAATTACTGTACTACTGAAATGTACATGCTCATGTATGCTTACAACTCTGAAGTGCTTCCTTTAGGTAACTGATAGCAGCATAAACCAAATGTTTAATATGTGCTAGCAAGAGAAAGGAAGGAGGTAACTGGAATTTTTCCTTTCTGTTAATTTCTAGCATTTGATGGAGTCATATTTTTTACTCTAATTTTGGAGTAGGAGAGACCTTTTTTTCAACATAAATCAATGCTTCATGTAGGAACTGCTGCTACAAGTCCCCTTCTTTCTCCTCTGTTTCCACATTGCTGATAGATACATCAACAGGCAAACTGGAGATCAGAAAGTCAAATGTTACCTGGTTTTCATAATATTATCATTAATATGGCAGAAACATACCATAGAGCACTGTCCATATAATGACAGGATATTCCCACATGCCCAGGAATTCAATTTTGATGCAGATACTCAACCAGAAATGAGAAAAATACTTGTTGGATGCAGCTCACACTTTTCTATCAGTATTAGCACCACCCATGGATTTCCTGCTGAGGGGTGCAGGGGTTTCTCCAAAGAGGATGGATACTTTGACTTGCACTTTCTTGCACTTGGCATTTTTCTAATAATCCTTTGCCTCAGAAATGAAATCCTAAACAAACTCTATTGTAGAGATTTGTAACTTTCAGTCTGAAAATGTATAGACAGTTGTATATAAAGAGATGGTAAAAAAAAGACCTTTGTCTAGAAAAATGAAAAAAAGTTAAGAACTAGTTAATTTAGTGTAAATTAAGATGTTGGATGAAGATATATTAAATGAGCAAACCCCTTAACGGATGGATGTACTACAGCTGTCAGCAGCAAAGCTAACAAATGTTGCATGCTTTTCAGCAACATAATACAATCCAGGGAACAGGGGGAAAAAAATATTGAGACACTGAAAAGAGTCTTCCTGAATTCCTGATGCTGTGGATTTGGCATAATAAAAATAAGGCAAAGAAACTTGTAAAGAAACTTTCAGAAAATTTCTCTTAATTCTACTCCATGTATTTTTGATGTTTTATTTGACAGTGGCAGCCATCTTCCCAAATTAAAACTATGTGTGAGTTCATCAGTTTTAACTAAACACGTGGTAACTCTGCCAGTTATTTCCTTTACTAGATCCTTTCAGCTTTGCCTGCTTTATCATAACCCCCTCACTCTCATAACACTATATAAAGAGTAATTTAGCTCATTTCATCTAATAATTTTCAGTTATTTACTCATAAGCAGTAATTACTTAACTGCAATCGGAGTAGCAGTCCCATAAAACTGTGGATGCTCATAAGCATTTTTTTCTAATGACACTATTTGGAAGCTTACAGTTTCCTTCTGTGTTAGATGAATTTCAATATTTAAATGCAACTTTTGAGTGTAGAATCTCAAACTGTATAAACAACTGGCAAAAGCAGGTTTGATAAATTGAGTGCAAGAAATATATTGTCAGACCAAACATGATGTAGGCCTTACACCTTTACTATTAAATTCCCTTTTGCTGCACTGGAAAATTCTGATGAATCATAGAATCATAGAATTGGCTGGGTTGGAAGGGACCTCAGAGATCATCAAGTCCAACCCTTGATCCACTACCGCTGCATAAAATGCAGAAGAATTATCATCTAAGATTCAAGAGCTTACCCAAACTAAACCCAAAGTTAAAACACCCATACATTTAATTGTTTTTTTCTCTTCTGAATGCTCAAATGCTGAAAAGCATTGCTCTAGTAAGTTTCCTAGTAAGTCATTAATAAATCTGAACACTGTCAAAACATTTTAAAATGTTAACTGTTTTCTATCTTCCAAATACTCTGTGATTCTAAGAAAAGAAACTGAACCTTAGGCAATCATTTAATGATGGGTTTTATAAAAACAAATACATCTTGGTTACTTTGAAACAACAATTAAGTTGTGGTACTGCAATTTATACCTTTGGGGGATACTATCTGGTGTTAAAAATCCAATAATGCTAAGAGTGAGACCACTTTTGTCCAGTTAAATTGCATAAAGATTTGTGAGTTTTTTTCTGACCAAACTTTTCTTTTTTGCGGGCTACTGATGATGACAACTTCCTTCTGTCTGTTGCAAGGAAAATTATTTAATGAAGAAAGTAATATGTATACACACTGGGATGGAGTAAGAGCCTGAAAAAATCTGAAAGCAGGAAAACATGTCTGTTTCTGGAATGGTCATGAATAGTCAGGGATATCCTATTTCTAATGTTTGGTTTGGTTTTGTTATGATTTAAAAATAATAGAAATTCTTTTTTCAAGTTATAGTCGTTATCACAGTTGTTAGACTGTGTTGAACTTACTGTGGTATTGTTGGTTTTGGTTTCATTTGAGAATTCACACTGAACCCATGATGCTGAAACATATGCTGAATTCCTAGTTTCTTTTTTTTTTTTCCTCTCTGTCTCATCTTTTCCCCTCAAATCACAATGACAGCATGTCATGTGGGATGTTACTGTACAGAAGTGCTACCAACTCCATTAGGAGCATCCCAGGCTTCTTTGGCAGGTCCAAGTGATAGTGATAATTTGGCTGTTCAGAGCATGAACCCCCCAACTCTACAGGGCTAACCTGACAGCTGCTCTGGACTCACACTGTTGGGAGCAATTGCACAGAGCAAAGTAATTACCAAATACAGAGTTCAGAACACACAGTGTGGGGTTGTGCTCACACACTCCCAAGAGGTGATATTTTTCATTAATGAAATGGGTCCATATTGTCTTATAAAGACTTACAAAGTCTGAGCAGGCCACCTTGCAACGTGCTGTGCTGTCTGACAGTAGCACCACTGCAAGGGGTGCACCTTCCATTCTAAAGGAAATAGGATGACATTAGGGCATATTTGCATAAATGGAGTGATTAGGCATAGGGTAACAGTTCTGAAGTTTAGAACAGGTTCCTGCTCAGGAGGAAGGGTCATTTCTGAAAATAACATTATCAACCACTAAAACTGGTCGGTCACTCTGGCCTGTCAGGAATTCTGAGACCATCCTTGCACTTGCTTCTAATAGAATATGTATACAAAGATGACATTAATGTCACTAAATATTGGTACTTGCCCACTGTTTTTCTTCTACTAGATAATGAGGACATCTAAGGCACAGTGCACATGAGTAAATTATATTTTTCTACTGAGAATTAGAGCTACCTAAGACTCTAGCTCATATAGAGATGTCTGCAGTGGTACCCTCTGTATTTACTAGCTACATTTTCACTGAATCATTAGGCATCCAGTTTTTTTCTGTTACCTTCCAAGATGGGTATAACAGATGGTTTTGTTGGTTTTTTTTTTTTTGCCTGTGTAATGTTCCTAATCTATTCCTGTCAATATGCACACTTATGAATGAATTTTAGCATGTCACCCTCACAGAATATTGTGAAGAGCATGAGTATTGCAGACAGGTATTGATGCACATTGGCAGCATTTGCTCATTTATCTCTAAGCAATCACAGTGCCTTGAGCTACCATGCACATACAAACCAAAAATAGGCAGCATGCCATGCATCAATCAAAACTTTACTACTGTAGAATCATGGAAGGATTTGGATTGGAAGGGACCTTAAAGATCATCTAGTTCCAATTCCATTGCCATGGATGCCTTCCAGTAGACAAGGTTACTGAAAGTTCCATCCAGAGCCCAAGATATATTTTTCCCTTTTAAGTAATTCGCCCACAAATTTGTTTTCTCACTTAAATCAACTCAGGTCATCATCTCAGGTTGTGGAAATGCATTTAGAAGTGGGCTTAGTATTTGAATTTCTGTGTAACACTAATAGGCATTTTACAGAGTGTTAAGATTAATTTTTTTCTGATTCTTAGGACCTACTCAGCAAGAAATCTTTTTGCTGTACAGAAAGAATCAATGCTCATTTGAAGGGCAACTGTCTGTTCAACAGCATAACCATGTTTTGTTTATTAACATGCTCCTGAACATTTTATTTCTTTTGCACTTAGCTGAGAAACAGATACAGTTGCACAGAACTTGCTGTCCTTAAAGGCACATACTGCACAACCAAAGCTCCAGTGGTTACAGTATCATAGGTAAAAAGCACACCTTGCTCTCTGCAGGATTTATTCTAGGGTCAGGAACTGCAACTCAAAGAAATATTGATAATTTCCTTTTCATCTATAGTTGTTTCATGTGTCCCAGTTGAGTGGGAATTAATATTTTTTTCTGATCAGATGAGTCTAAGTTATTGATCATACATCTCTAACTCAAGAATCCCCCCATTCACCATCCTTGACACTACCTCTTTCAAAATAAAAGTACACAAATAAGTGTCATGCTGTCTGGAAAGGATTTAAGTGCAAGACACTCACTCTTCCTTATGGTCTTGCAGGAAAATTCTAGTGCTCGAGTGATTTTGATTTTGTTCCAGATACTTTTAAAAGCTGTTTGGCCACATGGTGTAACATCAATCTAAGAATCAGGAGATATCTATTGGAATTTAGCTAATCAAGTAAATACTTATAAATCTGAGTTGTCACTTTTTTATAGTCCCTGGAGAAAAATGGGCAGCTCTGTTGTAGAATTTACCTTTTAGTTAAAAATGTCTTTGTTGACCGTGGAAATCTACATGAACAGGAAACCAAGGCTAACTCAGATATAGTCTCAACTTTGTAATATAAATCCCAAACCTACTACATTTTCCTAGTTTTGCCTTTAGCAAGGTGCTTTGCCCCCATATTTTTCCTCTGAACTTTTTGCCCTCTAATTCGTAGCACCTTTTTTGATCAAAGTGGGGTCTCTTTTCCTCTGAATTTTTAACTAATAGCACCTTCACTGCCCTCAATCTGGCCATGTCTTGTAGAATGATATATATATTTTTTAATCATTATTATTTCTTTAATTTACTTTACTTTAACAAGGATCCTGTGTTTCTTGGTTTTGCTATTACAGGATAATTTGTCCCAGTGGTAGGTAAGTTCTGTGCATCCTCCTGGATCAGAAGTCTATTCTGTAGTCAGATTCTCTTCCAAAGAACTGAATGACTTGGCATGTCTTCTTTGATTATTGTCCTTCTGTAGCATTTGTAAGATGCTGCTTCAGGCAAAGTTAGTTCCCCAGGCCTTATTCTAAGACAAATGCCAAAAAAAATAATAGAACAGCATGTCACGTTTCCTCATCTCTATTAAAATGTCATACAAAACCATATGCTTTTTCCCCTTGTCTATCCTTCTTAATTTTTCTCTATTATTTACCTGATGAGTAACTACTTAATTAATTCTGGGTACATTGTGTTTATACATTGTTTTCTTTCATGCTGCCGTCTGTCTCACTCTGCTGGGTGAAGCACTTGGGGATACGAGCTTTCAGAATCCTCTCTTTAGGAAGAGGCTATGTTGTGCTGGTGCAAAATACAGCTTGTAAAATACAGTGTTTTACAGAAGCTATACTCAGACCAGTGAAACAGAAGCATAGACACTAAATTTAAAAAAAACGAAAATTCATATCCATGTGTCTGTTGCTGAGAAGAGAAGTCTGGAAAAAAACAGGTCTCTTGCCTATTTTTTAGGCCTCTTACTAAAATAAGGTTTTAAAAGAGCATTGTAAATGTAACTGAACAGGTCCAAAGTTCTCAATAAATCTCCTTTTTTTACTGGCTTTTAGCCTTTTGTAATTTTGTCAAGTTTTTCCATGACATGACAGCTGTTCCCTCCTAGCTTTCCAGATGCTTCTTCATTTAAAGAGGTTTAAAAAGAGCTGGATTACAGGAGTGCATTAAGAGCTTATGTAAAGATGTACTGTCAGTCAATTGTATGCATTTCTAGTTCTTTAGGAAGTCATGTGTAATGATATACATGATGGATTAAAGTCGTTGGTGTTACAATTTAAAGAATTCTCTCCTTTGCTTTCATGCCCTGTCTCTATTCCCCTTATAAAAAGGTAAAGAAGGAAAAGTTTTACTAGGATATCATTCTGTCAGCACTAGAGGAAAGAAGTTTGGCCCAACATTGATTACTTTGCAGTCAGACATCCAGCTGCCTACAATGACCTGAGCTACATATAAGAAATGATCCATGTGGAGAAAGAGGTCCCTGTGCTCAGGTCTTCAGAAGGAAGCTTTGGAGCAACAGAGCAGGAGAAAATGTGGGTTCCCTTCTTGCAACTGGCAGGCAAGATGTCACCTCAATGGGAAGACGTTAGATCTCATGGGAAGATGCCTCAGTTCTCAAAATTTTTTCTTGCATTCCATTCACACTGTAAATCCTTTCAATCAGGCTGTAGTTCTTTACATGATATGCATTGTGCATGCTTGGATGATACTTCTGCAAGACTGCTGGCAGTATGATAACTCAAATGACAGCTGCAAAGAGCACACATATTTCAATTTTATTTTCTATTCAAAAAGCTTTACAGGGCAGTTAACTATTGTTTTTATTTGTTCCTTAGACAGTACTGAGACTGATAACTGCTGTGCTCACCTGTGTCATTATAGAAAAATAACATGACATTTAATTAGTTTTGTGAACCTCTCTCATGTTTTTTCATAATTTGAAGATATTTGTGTATTTCATGTTTCTCATTTGGAGCCTGGAAATATTCGCCTGATGTGTTTGAGAATTTGGAAGCTAGGGAAAAATTAAATTTTTAATCAAATGTCAGCAGATTTTGGTTCTTTTCATCATTTCTGCTTGACTTTAGCTTAGGTAGGAGGACAGATATCAAGGATGGGATAGATTGTGCAGATGGGCTGGTGCAACAGCAGCCTGGAACAGATGAGACTACTCATAGTCCTCTTGCAGTCGTTAGGATGGCGTTAAACGAGGTCTTTCAAGGAAACTGGTCAGAATCAGAACAAAATATATGACTGTACCTTCCTTGGGAGAGAAGTAAAACCTGTCCATCCCAGAGTCTGGCCAATTTTAAATAGTCCAGGAGTGTTAGTGAGATGAAATAAAGTGCAGCAGGGAAGAATGAAAGGGCAGGTTCTGCTGAAGATCATCAGGATCAAGATAAGTTGTCTGAAGCACAGAGACAGTTTTTCAGACATTAGCAGATGGCATTTGTGGCTGAGTTACCTGAGCAGAGGATAAAGTGCTGTTGGGGATTAGGAAGTGTGTAAATCAGAAGGGAAACAGGCAGCTCAAGGGACCAGAGATAACTGCAGCTTAAAACCTGAATAGCTAAAGAGAAATCTTTCAGGGAGACCATTTTTGTAGGGCACTCATGGGTTATCTGTACTGGTATGTTAAGCAATATATATATAAGGGCACAGACCTAAGCACTGATATATTATTGCATGTACCCAGGTCTATTTTTATTTGAAGACAGAGAAGGTAGCCAGTGTAATGATTAATATTTTTAATAGTCGTCTGGAAAATAATGGGAAAATAATTTCAATCACAATTTTCAAATATTAAAACTGGAAAGGTCCAGTCATCTGTGAAAAGAAATTGGGATGACTGGATAAATCAAATACCACTATTTAACCTATCTGAACTGAAAAAAAAATTAAGGGCTTGGAAGAAGATATGCAAAAAAGTAATTATGCTGTGGAAAGCAATGACTGTGAAAAGGATATATTTTACTGGTATCTAAGAACCAAATATGGTTTCCTTTGTGCTGCTGTAAAAATCAGAGCTAATACATTTCTAGAGAATATGATCAGGATTTGATACAAAGATGTTTTATTGTAGGAATCAGTAATAACAAGGGAACTTTTGCCCACTAAGCTCTTCAAAGAAGTATTCTAATGTGATAAAAGAAATTCTTTCTTTCCTGTGCACACTGAAGTTGAAATATGCTGTTGCACAGCTGCGTAGTGAATAATCAAAGTTAAAGATACTCCATACACTAATTTGTATGGTAAAGCCCCTCAGTGAACATCAGGAAATTTTCAGTAAAACATGGAAGATTTAGTGTTGATACACTGCACTGTGATGATGGAGAGGAGTTGTTCCGGGAAAATCCTGTCACAGCAGTAGTTCTTGTAAAATGATATGAGGAAATCAATGCATGAGAATAAATATGAATTGTTATCAAGTTGGGAAGCAATTGGTTTATGGATAGTAGTAGGAATCAGGTGAGAAAAAGATGTGTACTCCTTCTCATTTGGTAAGGGGATGATGCAGGAACAGCAGAATGACTGTAACCTACCCAAGCAAAAGAAAGCTGAAGCAAAAGGGGAAGCCCACAAATAGCTAAACTGTGTCTCAGTTACCAGCAAACAAAATATGGCAAACTGTAGTGTGGGTTTTACACTAATTTTTACAAGTTAATTATTCTCTGATGAGATGGGGTCTTAGTCTGAGAGCAGAATTATAACATATTGAGCTTAAGAAAACTCAAGCATCTGAGTGTAGTGAATACCACTGAAAATTTTGATTTTGCCTTCCTGGTGCCTTGTTCATTCCCACCAGAGCTTCACAGTCTCTGGTAAAGTCTGTATGAGCCCTCCTTCCCTCCTGAACTAAGGAGAAGCAGCACAACTTGTTGCATCAGTCCCAGAACCACAAGATACCAGTGCAGGAAGACTACACCAGGGCAGAGCTTGACTCTGCATTTGCAGAGCAGTCCTCAGCAGAGATTTCCCTGGCTACCCCCACATCTGCAGAGGGGAATGCAGCAATTCAAGCTGAACACCAGACACAGCACACAGGAGACCTGGCATTTAAGCTCCTCTGTGATTTCATTCATAGGATGAGTGGTGAGAAAATTTTGTGAAGCTATGTGCTCCGGCTCTTCTTTTCAGACTGGAGTTGTTTGAAGCAGATCTTTTTGTTCTGCAAAAACAGGCTCAGTGATTGTGCATTAATGAGGATTTCAATTGCAATGCTTAAACATGCACAGGTGGTTGTGTGGCAGTTTGAACATAAAAAGGGACTTCACAAACCCTTTAATAAGGTTATGTTTTGGTTTGGTTATTTTTTTTCTATCTGTATTTTCCACCACATACTAGCAAGGTGAGAACATTTAATTCTTACTATCTCCATAATATATAAACTATACTGCTCTCTTTGTTGGTGCCCCCACTAGCTAAAAAACATTACTGCAGATGCTGTACAGAATTGACACTGTCAAAATACCGTTTTATCTCTAAGTTTTAATGATGTCTATAGGCCTCTTAACTAATCACAGGAATCTGTAACCATAAACATAATTAAGTCTTTTTCTGCTACAGTGTTGTTTATAAAATACTTTATTTTCTTTCCTTCCAAACTTTGCTGGGTTTGGGCCATCTTGCCTCTTTTTATATATGCATATAGCTTCACTAAGTTTATTGGAATTCCATCAAATCCTGTCAGAGAGTCTGGCTTTCACTCAATCTGGCTAGGAAGTCTGCCTTTTTTTGAGTCCAGCTCATTTTATGTAGGGCTCTGGCATTAGCACAGGTAAACATTTACACCTTGGCCCCTTCAACCCTTTAATTACCTTTTAGCTTTAATTACCTGACTCCTGGACTATGCTAGGTACAGTGTTTTATGGTCAGAATCACTACAGATGTTATGAACTCAATAGTGTGAGATCACATAATTCAGTATTTGAACAGATTTCACTAGTTGATTGCCCTATAAAGGTGAGGACTTACATTCATGATGGAACAAGGTTTACAAATGTAGCATTACCTGTATGCATAACAGATGACTGAAACCATTAGAGAAATATCAATGGAAAATTCTTTCTTCATAACTTTAAGACCTGAAATCTTTGTGAGAAAAGAGAAAGAATGGGGATGAAATTATAAATTTAAAAAAAATTTTAAATAAACTGGAATAGGTTAGTGATATCAAAGGATCTTTTGCCAGATTACTGTTGCTTCCATACACTGAACAGACATTCAAGGATGCCTTTAAATCAGTTCCACCAGATTATTTAACAGTTTCTACCCAAAGTGAAAACACAGCCCAAAATAAAAGAAACTGCTCTCTACTTTTCCTGTGGTCCAGTTGGGATAGAATCAATGCAAATTTTTTTTTGCCACTCCTTGGATATATGAGCAAAGTATTTTATTCTTAACTGCATGTAATCTTTTCCTTTTATATGACCCTTCTTTGGAAACACTCATTTTATTAAATAAATTGGAAGTTAATTGCAGTAATTATAATCTCCTTAGATTCTTAATAGTTTAATTTATGTTTGTACGTGCAGCTGTTGGGATTGAATGAAAAAGTACAAACCCACACAGCCTTACACAGCGTTCTCTTGATTAAGAACCAATGTCTCCTAAAGTAACAAGAATGGATGAAGCTGGGGGCATCTATGGAGAAAAGGCCATATGCCTGAGATACAGGCAATGCTCACAAGACACCAGAAATGTTTCTAAAGTAATGAAGGAACAGCTTTATTGGCAAGTAATTACTTAAGAGAAATGAAAACAAATTTGTGTTACTGAAGCAAGTCAGTCATTCGTGCAACTAAGTAGGTGTAGCAGACAGAATTTTTGCTTCTGCTTTTTAACAGGAAGGGAAAAAAAATCCTTTACACAGTAACAAATTGCTATGAAATGCAGGAAAGATAAAAGGCAAAGTAGCAAGTGGCATATGCAGTGCAATTAGAAAAAGCTCACATGGTACAGACTGTAAACCAAATTCTACCCTTAATGACAGTCATGAAACTCCTCTGGAGGGCAGCCAACAGTAAATTTTTAACACTTCCAACCTGTAACTCCTGTCCTAATCTGCAGTACTGCTTAGTCATGCTAACTTTTGCCAAAATATTTCTGTCTTTTAAATGAAAGTGTTCTTGGACCCAGTGTTGTGGAGTATACTTTGCACTGCCTCCTTGCTATCCAACAATCTTGCCTTCTGTTGGCAAGCCCTCCAGATTTCTCTGCATTTTCACCCCCTTATAGATGCAAACAATAAGTTCACGTTAATTACAATAGTTTTAATATTTTTTCTTAAATATTTCAAGACCTAACCACTACTGAAATAAAAGTCAAGTTATTGATGAGCTTAAAGAACTATGGGTTCTTCTTCACAGATATGATCTGGATCAGAGCACATGATTGAGTCTTTCTGTCATCCCACAGTTCCTTTATAGCTCTAAATATTCTGGGACAGATTTTCTGCTGAACTATACTTATGTGATCTACAGTCAACCCAAACAACCTCTCTGAAGAACTTACTCCTTTGTGACTCCAGTGTCACTTTAACATTGCTTATGATTGAGAAAATAGAACGGTGAAACAGTCAATAAAAATTATAATCTATAAAACTTTGAAAATCACTTTAAATGTCTATATGTTTCCTAAGTATATAAGCATATAAGAATATACATAATCCCAGTGAGGTCACAGGGCAAAGGAAGCTGCAAAGTAAAGCAGTGAAATTAGATGTTCCTCATCCGCTGGCCAGATTAGCTCAAATCTGTGTTTCTTCACTTTTGTGCCAGACTCACCAGCCCTTCTTTCTGCCTATATTATTTTTTTTATTCAATCACTAACTTTCAGGTCTCATACCTTGCTCAAAGACTTTGTTTTCTGAAATACTATCTACAGGTTCAGTAGCACTCTTGTCTGATTAACACAGTTTCAAGTACTATTTTGGCTAAATCTCTTCAACTTCTCCAGCTTCTTTTCTTGACAGCTTTTCAAAGTGAGTTTGTTTTTGTTTCGTTTGCCTTGGTTTTTTTCCCATTTTCCCTGTTTTGATGACCCCACCAACCTCTCTTTTTCAACAGACATCCTGTTCTGGTGTCATTTTTGATACCTTTCTCTCTTTCCTACACTGATTACCTCACACATGTGTGATTACCTCACACATGACCATATTTCTCTACCCATCTCCCACTTTTGTATCATCTCCAAAATGCATATGCTCCAGCTGTTAATCCTTGAGCATTTTCAGCCACTATATCTGTGACAGAATTGTGAGTTCATGTGCCTGCGGTTTTATGCTAAAAACATGACCTAATTCAGTATGTTTCTCACATTGACCATGTCCTCTTTTACCACTAAAAATACTTTGGCTTGTAATTGTCAAAGTGTGCTCCACATGTGAACCTAAAGTCAATGTAAGGAATCAAAGGGTGAGAAGGAAAGGTAATTCCATACAGCATGAGTATTGAGAAGTAGCCATCAAATTACTTCTGCTTGGCAGGCAGGGTAATACAAGGTGAGACACAAACTTCTCCACCAGCATGAACATACACCATTCCACTTCTTATACCGTTTTTCAGTCTCTTTCCTTCTTTATATTATACTTGATTGTGGGATGCTCAGTAATACTAAACTCCCAGTAAAATCACAAATATCTCCCTCAACAGAGACTTCCAAAATTTCTGCTCCCTGGTAAATTTTACCCAATGCCATACACAGGACAGCTTTGAAGATTGCCCAGACAGCAGATGGATTTGCCAAGGCGAACCCTCTGAGTGCTGGTTATTATATTGCTGTTCTAAATTCATTTATTCTCTTAAGGTTCTATAGGACACCACAAAACCATAAAAATGTGGGGCTTTTTATTTTATTTGTGTGTTAATTAAACATTTCCAACTCAAGGAATGAATTCTGGATAATGTCTCTAGACAATCAAGCTCTGCATCCTTAATTGCTGTGCCATAGGTCAACTAGATGATAATGTATTTGCTCTAGTGGAAATAAAGGATTTATTCCTTTTTCTAAGCATTCAGCTCCTCTTCATATACAAGCTTAAAATTTTCTGTGTTATTAAAGCAGTATAATTAGATAAATGTAATATTCAAAGTTATTTGCCTCAGATTAAATAAAATCCTAAATAATTTCAGTTTTTGCCCCTGCCAATTAGCAAGATTTGTGTGTCTTTCTTTTAAACATAATGCTAGGACTGATTCAGTACTTTCACCTCTGGGAATCTATTTGTTATGTACTGGTTCCTTTGAGACCTAAAGCAATTAAAATTAAATTGAATTTATAGCTTAATCCTTCCCTGAGAACTATACGACAAAAATTATTAGAGCTTTCCAGAGGATTTCTTTTTTTAGAACAATCCTGTTCACTGACTCAAACAAAACTGCCTACTTGTAACCAGTAGTAAATTCACTTCTCTCAGTGTAAATAAGTAATTATTTTTCTCTGTTGCTGTTAGGTTTGTAAAAATCAGGCTAACAATACCTCATGTTTAAACACTGACTTTGAAGTGTGCGTATATATTCATTATATTCATGTTTTAAATGCACTTTACCATGACCACTCATAGACTCTTAGAGATTAGAGTATCTGCACTAAATTTTTAGATTTTAAAATGAGGTTATTTTTTTACCCTGATGATTTGTGGTAGATGAATGTAGAAAAAGAGTAAGATTCACATGAAACACTGTGCTGTCAGCCATCTTAGTCTCCCTTTACGATCAATGCAGAATAAATAGGAAAATAAAGACTCAGTTAATCTGGACTAATTTAGATGCCAGCATCAGGATGAGAGGAGTCATGACACAATGGAAAGGGCTGCTTCACAGCCTGGTATCTCTAGATCTTCAGCTTATATCTGTGTTTGGCTAGATGAATGCCATGCATAAACTTTCAAACTGCATCATGTAGAAGTGGAAATGTTATTTTCCTTGTTCTAAATGTAGCTGCCATCTAATAAGAATATAAAAGCAAGGGATATAGGATGTCCTTGTTACACATTGTCTTGGTCAGAATTGATGTAAAGATGTATTTCCATGTGGCCGACCCACAAAGGGTCCTGCTTTGTTTTTTTTTTTTTTTTTTTTTTTTTGATAAATTAGTTTATGTGAATTTAGGCATTAAAAATTATTTTATAAATGCTCTAGTGACACAGTTACAGAAAAGGCTATGCTGTTTGAGGTGTTACCCATCCAACAGAGGGAATTACTGAAATCCTTTTGAAATAGGAGGAAAAGATGAGAGTTGTTCAAACTGAATTATATATGAAAAGTTAAACAATGTAGGGAAGCTATATAGAATATGAATATGTCTGAGAAAGCAATAAAATGTCCATCTTTTAACCATAACAGGGGCAAAATTAATCGTAATAAAAGCTTTACATCCTTTACATTCATTGAGGAGGCTGGGAAAATAAGAAGGTAAAAACATTCTTTTCATTGTGTGTTTGACACTTAACTTGAATCATTTGATATTTTCTGGTTAGCTAAAGAAAATACAAAAAGATATGCCATAGAATCATAGAATTGTAACCAATATTTTAAAAAGAATTTTCAACTGTAATGCTAATTTATTGAGGTGAATTGAAAGAAATGTGACTTCCTATATATTTTTTAAAAGATCAAGTGGGATGATTTGAGCAATTACAGGCTGACTAGCCTAAAATGCTTTCTAAAAAAATGAGAAGTTACTAAAACACAAATCCTGTCTATTCGATGTCAGTCTGCATAATATGCTAGAGAATAAGGCATCAAGCAAAATTCACTGGGCTTTTGGAAATGTGATTGATAAAGCCAATTGTCATGATATAACAGATTTCACTGCTGGAGCTAAGTAACATACCCTTTTGTATGGTGACAATGTCATTAAACAGATAGAAACATATAAAAGCTGCTTAAGAGACTGTTAGTGAAGAGGACATTGGATTAGATGTGGTCCTGTGTATGAGGTGGCAGAACATAATTTAGTCTGTGATCATGGTAGCACATGTGAATTTATTTCTTCACATTAAGCTTCACCTACTTCACTATGCATAAGTACAGAAAATATCCACACTAAAATTACAGTGTGTGTTCTCTGAACACTGGCTGGGCCTCCTGAGAATGTAAAAATACAAATTTTAATTAGCTTATAAGTTAAAATTATTTTTAACTAGGTCTTTATAGAACTGTTTTCTTGTGTCAAACAATTTTGTCTAAAGCTGCTTGCAGACTAGCCTGGTGGAACAAAGAATCATAAATAAGATCTCTGAAGATGTTATCTTTCAAAATTAAATTAATTAGATGAAGCTGGGGATTTTTCATTTTTCACTGCTTAATTTCTCCTTCAATAAAGGTTAAGAATTTGTCCTTTTCCACAAAACTCAAGGAAGCAGTTTTCTCTGAAAATATCTGCCCTACCTTAATGTACCAAATCTATTGGTAATAAAGGTGGCTTCTTTCTTTATTTAAGCTGCTTTAGCATTTTCCTCTGATGCTTAAATCAGCAGTCTCCATGTTCTCTGAGGCCAGCTGATTTCATTCCTGCTGGTTGCATTTGAAAGTAAAGTTTTTTTCTGGAAGCTGCTTCTTTTCATGTTCCCAGTCAGACTAATGGGTTGCTGTTTCTACCAGACCAAAGCCTCAAAAGGCACTTATACTTGCTTGATGTATGTATAAATAACACTCACTTTAAAAAAGGTCCTGTGTGATCTGTCTACCAATCACCAAATATAATGTTAGTTCTCTTGAAATGGTATAGAGTTGCAGTTGGAAAAAGAATACAAAGCAGCAGAGGATTTAAGTGCTGGAGCAGCTACATTTTTTTTCTATTTGTGTGTCCCTCATATCTCAGCTTGGTGTTAAACAGCACCAGTCCTAGTACCAGCCCCTGTGGAATGTTACTCTTGAATGGTCTCCAATTTGACATCAAGTCATTGACTACTACTCTTTGAGTGCAACCATCCAGTCAGTTCCTTATCCATTGTATGAGTGGCCCATCCGTTGAATCTTCCCAATTTAGAGATCAGGATGTTGTGTGGTTCAGTATCAAACACTTTGCACAAGTCCAGTTAGATGATGTCAGTTGCTCTCCCCTTGCCCACAGGTGCTGTCACCCAATATAAAAGGCCATCAAATATGTCATGCATAATTTGACCTGGTGAAGCCATGCTGGTTGCCACCAACCACCTCCAAAATTTCCATGTGCCTCAGCAGAGCCTTCAGTAGGATCTGGTCCATGATCTTGCCAGGTACAGAGGTGAGACTGGTCTGTAGTTCCCTGTGTCTTCCTTTTTTCCCTTTTCAAAAATTTGGATTAATTTTCCCCTTTTCCAAGTCAGTAGGAACTTCACCAGACTGCCACAACTTTTCAAAGTGTGGCTTTGCAGCCACTTTCCCTCAAGAGCTGCAGATGAATCTCATCAGGTTCAGTGGACTTGTGCACTTCCCATTGTTTTAATATGGTCTTAAAGCTGCTCTTCTAACAGTGGTCTGAGTGGTGTGGCTAAAGCCCTTGCCAGAGAAGACTGAGGCAAAAAAAGTAATTGATCACTTTGGCTTTCTTTGTACCCTGCACAATCAGAAGGCACACATTTCCCAAGTCTTTTTTTTTATCACTGCTGTACCTGTGGAATATTTTCTTCTTTCCCTTGATGTCCCTGGCCAGATTTAACTCTGTCTGGGCTTTAAATTTCCTAACCTGACCCCTGGCTGCTAAGACAACTTCCCTACGCTTCTTCCAGGCTACCTGTCCTTGCTTCCACCCTCTGTAGACTTTTTTTTTAGAAATATGTCCAGGAATTCCTTGTTCATCCATCCTGGTGTTTTTGTCTGTCTTCTTCTTTGTTAGGATGAATATTTTCCCAGCTTGGAGGAGGTGATCCTTGAATACTGACCAGATTTCTTGGCCTCTTCTCCCCTCCCAGGCTTTATCCCATGGGACCCTACCAAGCAGATCCCTGAAGGAATCAGAGTCTGCTCTCCTTCAGCACAGCGTAGTGAGCTTCCTTCATACCCTTCTTGTTGCCACTTGAACTTTGCCATTTCATGGTTACTGCAGCCAAGGTTGCCCTTGCAGCTTCTCATTATCCACCAGCCCATCCTTCTTTGTGAGAACAAAGTCTAGAATAGACTTTTCTCATTGTTTTTTCTGCCATTTGGAGAAAAAAATTTTCATCATTGTATTACAGCAACCTCCTGAATTGCAGGTGCCTTGCTGTGCTGTCCCTACAGCAGATTTTGGGGTGGTTGGAAGACCCCTATGAAGACCAGGGTTTGTGAATGTGAAGCTGTTCCTATCTGTCTGTAGATGGTCTCATCCACTTGGTCTTCCTGGTCAGATTGCCTGTAGCAGAACCCCACTATGATATCACCTGCCCCCATTTTCCCCTAAACCATGACCCATAAGATCTTGGTCAGCTCCTCATCCATCACCACGAGGACCTCCACAGACTCCAGCTGGTCACTGATGTAGAGGGCAACACCTCCTCCTCTTATCTCCTGCCTGTCCTTCCTAAAGTTTGTATCCATGACAAAATTATGAAAACCAACATCTAAATAGCAAATTCTTCTAGAACGTTACTCAGGAGTAAGGTTCTGCTCAAACTCAGATAATGCTTTTGTTTAACAGACATTAATCAGAAACCCTCAAACCCATAGTGAAATACTTTGGAGAGTTTCCATTTCATTGTATATGAAGTACCACTGTTGGTGATGTCCCTGTTGGACATGGAGTATTACAAATTGCCCATTTTGGT